>NW_026651958.1:0-219864 GCF_029873635.1 Malania oleifera | reverse complement strand
CCTTCCGTCAATAGGAGGATGAACTATCTCTTTTAAATAGCGGAGATTTCTTTTACCACCCCATTCATAGGTGGAGTTACCTCTCCTCAATTTGGTTGGGCGGAGTACCCCACTCCTTCACTAGGCAAGTCCGCCTCTCCTCCGTTACTTATGGTGGAGTTTCCCTCTCAAGCAAAACACTCTTCGCTGCTCAATGATTCAATGCTAGAACTGTCAAATCACACCAATTTTAATATAAGAGTCGTATAAATGATAACTATCTGAATGTATAGTAGTACACAATCAAACTAATCTCATAATAGTATTTCCTATGATGCTCGAAAGATTTAAGCTAGGTTTTCTTTTCTGGTTTTAAAAAGCCTAGAATCCTTGAGAAACAACTTTAGAAAATGTTTTCGAGCAAGACGCGTAAAACACAACTTGATATTCAATAATTGTGTAATTGTCTAAAACAAGTTTAGGGTTTAGCTATTATTATGTAGGTTGGATTTATTGGTTGTTTAAGTGTTTTTGTAACTTAATATTTGAGAGAACGAAAAAGATGTTCTACTGTTTGCAACTTATCTGTGACCCCTATAAGTCATACCCTAGTTTGATTATAAAATACTTAAGTATTTAATTGTCCTTCATGAGTGATGTGTAGTTTTACTTGGCGTATCATATGAAGTACCTAAGACCTAGAGGAAATGAACCCTGAGACCCTAGTTATAATTAAATTGTTGTAATTTTCTTCTATTCGGGTATGTAATATTAATGTAGAAAAGTTGTAATATCTGCATTTCATGCATGTAGGAACTACAAGCTCAAAGATCTTAAAATGACTCTAGGTCCCTACACATCTCCTGAAAATTAAAATGACCATAGAAAGACCTTAGGGAACACCCTTCGGTTAACCGACATTGATTTTTTTTTGTGCGCTCAAAAAGGCCTAGAAATGATCCTAGGACACTCACTCATACATACATATGATTGATAATTTGAATGTGTGGTTTGAATGCTTGAGAACATACAAAATGCAAACAAAATTTGCACCTTGGGTCAAAACATACATTAATGTTCATTTTTGCCCCCGGTCGATCGAACCCATACCAGGTCAACTGGTTGACCACAGTTGGGTCAACCAACTCCTGCCGTTTTCATTGGCCCCAGTCGATCGACCTTCACAGGACGTCAACCGATTGACTTCTTGGTTGCCCGAGGGATTTTTGCTACCACTACCCTGGTCGACGGTTTTCCCACGTGGGGGGAACTAATGGTCTGGTCGACCGACAAGCTTAGTTGTCAATTCAGCGTGGTCGATGAACTCGCAAATATTGAAATCACCTTTGAACTTAATGCTGGTCCGAGGCGAAGACCATATTCATTTCACACTCGGTCGATCGAACCCCAAGAACTTGGGTCGACTGAACTTTTCCTATTCGATCGTTGCTATCCGGTTGGGTCCAAATTTTTTTTAATATCGCTGTTAACTTTTTAACGAGGTAATCTTAAATAATATTAATTTTTTTTAATTATTCCACTTATGTCTTAATGGTTATTTTTGGAAAATTCTACTTATATACCCTTCATTTGGAATAATTATCAAGAATTAAAAAAAAAACCAATTAACAATTTTTCTCCTCAAAATCCAAAATTCATACTACTCATTTCTAAGCTCCAAACACTCCATTCTTTCTTACCTTCTTATCTTGCCAAAAATCCTTTGTAAGTTGTTTGAGTGGCTTGGGTTTTCTCTCCTAAGTTTGTGCTTGATTGGTTACGATTTTTTTTGGGGGGTAGAGCAAAACCTTGAGTATGTTAGAAATTTTGTTAATAAGGTCTTTCCTAAAAGACTTCTATAAACTTCCGGTGGTTGTCATATTATTTCATTGCAATATCTTGTGAAGTTTGTATTTCATTTTGGTTGCAAAACCTTTTTTAAAATATTTTAAGTATTTTGTATGTTTTATCTTGACAAACCTTTGAAAAGATATTTTTTTACATGATAAAAATCTTTATTACAATGTTCATTGATTTATATCTTTTGTTGAATACAAAGATTAAACTCTTTTTGTAAACCCGACATATACATTACTTGAGCATCATACGATTGAGAAAATCTATTAATTGAAATAAAATCTTTGTATCACAAGATGCAATCATTCTAAGCGCTCAAACAAAGATATTAGCAAAACAAATATATATATATATATATATATATATATATATATGATACAAAGATTTTATTGATTCCACTCTCACGCACTGATTACATCGATTGCAAATATGTTTGAGAGTTGATCAATATTACACCACTGAGCTTATAGTTCTTACATGTTTGGTGTGGATTGATTATTACTTGCACATATTGGGTACGTATCTATTTTACATGAAAGCACAATCACTGTACCAACTTGATTTAGAAAAATTTTGTTATATTTTCAAGTGTTGGCCTAATAAGGCTTACAATCTTATTTTGATGATAACAAATCATGATATGTTTAATGTGGTTCAAGTGAAAGTTTTTTAGGAAAAAGACAAAGTTTAAAGGAAGTGACAAAACTCAAGAGGATGATAAATCTTATGGATTAAAAAGAGATCTTGAAGAGCATGAGGATTAAAGATAACTTGATGAAAGCTCAAAGATGATGGAAGAACAAGATTGAAGATCAAAGGATTAAATTTTTTTAGGATGCTCTGAATGTAAGTACTTCAAGTTAATTTCAAGTATAAATTGATTTGAAACTCTCAAAAAATTCACAAATATATTTTTAAGAAAACTCTAAAGAATACTTTTATAATCAATGAAAAGAAAGGGTTTTGAAAAAGAAAAGTTTGTGAAAACAGAAGGGTTAGGCGACTGTCCTACTGTGGCAGGCGACTGTCAAATTAAGTGAAAGATTTTTCAAAGAGACAGTAGCATGACAGGCGACTGCCTGAACATGCTAGGCGCCTGGGTGGTCATGACATGCGACTGCCTTAGTTCTGGCAGGCGACTGCTAGTGTTCTCTGTTGTGAGTTTGTTCTATGATAGGCGACTGCCACTTAAACTTTGACTTAAAAACTCTCAACGGGAAGATTTTTTAAATGAAGTTTTTGGACACTATTATTTTGAAAGACTTGGAAACTACTTCAAGAAAACTTAGGGGGTAAGGAATTACTCTTAAATATCTATAAATAGCCCCAAACTTCAAAGATTTTATATACCAAGAAATTTTCAAGCAATCAAAGTTCTCAAAGGCTCTCAAAGTCTCTTGTGTTCAGCTACTGAATTGTTACTGATTCAAACTCTGAAGTAAAGATTTCAAAGTCAGAATCTTTCAAATTTTGGAAGATATTTAGTGATCTATATTGAGTATTGGGCTTCAAATTCTTTTATATTTGAATTATTTTGAAGTATTATTGTGCTGAATGTTTTACTAACCTACTCTGCTGTGAGAGTGTTTTCTTGTACATAAAATCTTCTTTATCTTGGTTCTTATTCATAGACGATTCATGGTTGTACAATTGTTGAACCAAATGAGGGAATATCGTTCGGAAAGGTGGGCACTAGCCTAACGGAAGGAATGTTTATAATCGGTATTATTCCACCCGTCAAAGGAAGTGAACTAGTGAATCCTTTGGTGGTTTGCCAAAGGCGAGGACGTAGGCTGGGTATAAGCCGAACTTCATAAAATATTGTGTCTCTCTTCTTCCTTACTCTTTACTTTTTCAGCAATACTTACAACCTACGTGTATGTTTTAAATTGTAAATTTTGAGTGTATAGTTGTTAAATAAACCGGAGGATAATTTGTTTTTGGCATGATCAGCATTAATTGCAGAAACCGAAAGGGACTACATTGATTGATCAACCTAAACTTATTAATCTGAAAGTTTGTTTAAAAGCTAAACACAAAGAAGATTTGTGAGTTTGGAATAAACACGGGGCTTACATAAATTCAGTGTGCTTTACAATTCATTATAGGGCTATTAATTAAAAAATTGAGTTTTGATTATCTTGATTGGTTGTGGTTGAATTGTTTTTATATTTACTTGTTGTGATTGTTGATATAAAATAAAGAATTAAAATTGAAATAATTTTAAAATTCCAATTCACCCCCCTCTTGGGAAGCTATCCTAATTTCAATTGGTATCAGAGTCCAGTTATAGCAAATTCCTAACAAGAAGTTATAAAAAGATCTTAATGGCTAACACAGGAGTAGCTCCTTTTGGAGAGGGCCAATCCTCAACTCATCCACCAATCTTTTGTGGACATAAATACACCTTTTGGAAAAATAGAATACAAATCTACCTCCAACACATGGATTGGAAAGCATGGGAAGTAGTTGTGGATGGAGACCTTGTTCCCACCAAAATAATAGATGGAAAACATATTCCAAAAGAGAAAAAAGATATGATCTATTCAAATTATAAGATGCTTCAAATAAACTCAAGTGCTATAAATGCTTTGTATTGTGCTTTAGACGCTAATGAATTCAATAGGGTCATGACTTGTAAAACAGCTAAAGAAATATGGGACAAATTAGAAGTTATGTATGAAGGAACTATTGATGTTAGGGACAATAGAATAGACATGTTAACAAGCGAATATGAAGAATTCAAGATGAATTTAGATGAATCCATATCAAGTATGTACACAAGATTCACCCATATAATTAATACCTTATGTGCCTTAGGAAAAACTTATACTACCTACGAAATGATTAGGAAAATTTTGAGAGGCCTTCCCTCCATATGGGAACCTAAGGCTACAGAAATTACCGAAGGAAGAAACCTTAAGGCCACTTCCTTAGATGAACTCATAGGATCACTTCTTACCTATGGAATGACTCTAAAAGAAAGAAATCCCGAACCAAAGCATAGGAAATCTATTGCACTAAAAGCATCAAGCCACAGCTCAAGCGAAGAAGAAAGTGAATCAAGTGACTTAGATCAAGATGAATTAGCATTCATCACAAAGAGACTAGGAAAGTTTTATAGAAGGAATAAAAGATTTTCTAAGAAGTTCAACAAAAGAAAAATTGAAAAAGTAGAATCAAGTAGAAAAGAAAATAAAAGTAAAAATGAACCTCTTATAAGTTAATCATTGTAAGAAACCAGGATATATCAAACCGGACTGCCCTTTGCTCAAGAAAGACAAGAAGAAAAAGAAGGAAGCTATGAAAGCTACTTGGGATGACTCAAGCTCCAACGAAACTGAAAACAAATCAAGTGGACAAGAGATAGCAAATGTATGCTTCATGGCGAATGATGAAGAGGTAAATTCCTACTACTCTTCAACCGAATCTAGCAATGAATCTTGTGACGAGTCATGTGATAGTATGTCCTCATACAAAGAATTACAAGCTGAATTATTTTCCTTGCATAAAAGATTTATAAAAATTTCCAAAAGAAATATAACCTTGAAAGATCAAAATAAAGAACTTTTGAAGCAACTTGAATCATTTAAAACCATTGAAAAAGAAAAAGATTCTTGTATTGAGAAGTTAGAGGAAGAAGTAATTAAAGTAACTCAAGAATTAGGCAAAACTCATAAAGAAAACTTGAATAGAAAGGATCAAGAAATAAATGAACTAAAGAAATTAGTAGAAGATAAAGAACAAATTATATATAATTTTACAAAAGGGAAAGATAATTTTGAAAAAATGATTGGACAACAAAGGCTACATGGGAATAAAGAAGGAATAGGTTACAATGGTAAACCAAACAAAAAGAATAAGAAATTATACATGGGATATTTTGTAAAGGAAGCCATGCACTATGCTAGCACTTCCTCACACAACAAACATGAACACACTACTTGCTATATGTGCAAGAACAAAGGTCATGTAATGTTTGATTGCCCACTAAAAAGGAAGTACGTTAAAATACAAGGAGAATGGAAAGTCAATAATGGAACTAACAACAAAACAAAGAAATTTAAAAGGATTTGGGCTCCAAAAACTAACAAAATGAATCCTCCATTGTAGGTTTGCTTTAGGACAACATCATCAACGGACAAGTGGTACTTGGACAGCGGGTGTTCAAGATACATGACCGGCGATAAAACCAAGTTTTCATTTCTAAAACAAAAGGACAAAGGATATGTCACCTTCGGCGATAATGCCAAAGGTAAGATCATTGGCATCGGGAGAATAGGTAAAGAACCTTCTATTACTATTGATAATGTATTATTAGTAGAAAGTTTAAAACACAATCTTTTAAGCATAAGACAATTGAGTGACAAAGGGTTTGAAATAACCTTTAAGAAAGAAAAATGCGTTGTTCAGAATCCCAAAGAAAATAAAATCTTATTTATAGCTCTTAGGATAAATAATGTTTATTGTATAAATATTGAGAATCTAACAAATCAAAACGTAACTTGTTTGGCAGCCATGAATGACATAAGACATAGGAAGTTAGGACATGCTAGCATGGACTTATTATCCAAATTATCAAAGAAAAATCTTGTAAAAGGATAACCAAATACCAAGTTCATAAAAGACAAGATATGTGACGCATGCCAAAAGGGAAAGCAAGTTAAAATCAGCTTTAAAAAGAAAAAAGTATATATCTACTAAAAGACCCCTAGAACTATTACTGTAGAGACCTAAACCTGTATAAGTAGAATTCATCGACGAAGGATCACATTCGTCGACGAAGGATCACATTCATCGACGAGAAATGCCGAGGGGTTTTGGGAAGTTCTCGGGAAATCCTCATCGATGAAATTCAGGGTCTCGTCGATGATTTGTGTAGTGGATTTGTCGACGAAGATGCCGCCTCGTCGACCAATTGGACCGGGTCAAAGGCCCTATAAATATCCCATTTGAGTGGCTTAGGGCTAAGCTTCTCCCAAAAGCTCTCTCTCTCTCTCTCTCTCTCTCTCTTTCTAACCTGCGAATCTCTCTCTTTCTCTGGGATTCTTCACCGTTCGTCATTCGTTTCCAAAAACGGAGGGTACTGTGTGGATCAGAAGAGAAAACTCTACAATTTTAACGGATCAGATCATCGTTTCGAAGATTTTCGGATTTTTCCCAAAAGTCGAGGTAGGGATCTGATCTTAGTTTTGATTGAATACTTGGATAGCCATAGAAAATATAGCAAGGTTATGTTCTGTGGTTTTAGGTTTTCGGGATTCCGGGTTCTCAATTTGGACCGTATTCATACGAAGTTTCATTTCGGGTTTAAGGTAAGGGGAATTTGATTACAATAACATTTTTGGAAAACTAAATCACTAAAAAGCTAGTTTATGTTATTATGTATAGTTTAACTACTTATTTGCTAAATTCTACCAAGTAGAAATGCCGATTTTACGATTTTACGATTTTTGGTAAAAAGGAGGATTTTAGCGTATGATCTCCAAATCTTACGAAAATCATTTATTTACATTTATACTATAGTAGGAGTGACTCGAATCTTTTACTTATTTATTTAAATGATGTTTACTTGATTTCTATCATTTAGCGGGTTTTTTTGGATTAAACTGGTGTGATATATGTTGAAATGGATACGTATGAATTTTATATACTATTGATATAGATATGGGAACGAAGTTCCAATTTTTTATAATGAGAATGTAAAAATAGAGGCTGGTGATACACTGAGCTATATTTTTGAAAAGGGGAAAACCGAGTGGATAGGCGCCGGTTTGAACCCGATGTGATTATTTGAAGTTGTGAAAATACTGGTATTGCACAGGTTACTATATTTTGTTATAAATTGTATATATGATAAATGGAACCACAGCTTGCTACTAAAGGAGTTGAAAGATACTCCACTTAGAAGTTGAAAAAGCTTCAGTTATGGGGTTGAAAGATAACCCCCAATGGCAGGGAATATTCCTCAGCTGGAAGGGTACAATGCAACCACTCATGTTTAAAATCAGTGTGGGTACATAGATGATTGGCTAGCAGGTGTAATGAAACCACTGGTGAAATAATAAACCAGATGGGGGCAATCGGACTATATATAGATACTTGACATATGCCTGCACGAATAAGGCATTATTGGAGATATCAGTGCACAAACCGTGCCACGGGGTAAATAGGCTAATACATGTATGACAAGCTGGTAGTTGTTCTAATATTCATATGGATGATTTTAAATATTTGATGTGCCGATAAATGTTATACGATATAGTATTATAAACAAATGTTTATAATACTATTGTAAGCTTTTAACTCTTTCTTCCTTACTGATAGGTGTCTCACCCTATCTTACAACCTTCGTTTTCAGGTCCATCAGTGCGTCGGTCCTAGTAGCTAAAGGGACTGGGGAGATTATTTTGGTTAGCTTACGTAAGCATACAAATTTCGTATTCATATGAATGAAGTTCCTTTTTGGAGGGTTGTAATAATGAAAATTATTCTAAGTCCAAGTTTATGTAAATTATGGATGTATTAGTAAGCTCTGGTACAAGTCTAGTAGAAATCCCAATGGATGTTTATGTTTTTCCGCAACATTTACATTATGATTACGTATGATTTATACCCGTATGTCCCTATTTAGGGCGGGTTGTTTCTATATCTTGAATAGGTATAGGTATTCAATATAAGTGAATGACACCTGGGTCCATATAAAGGGTTGTGTCATTACAATTACACCTAGATTTATTCGAACCAACTAGAACCTTAAGCCTATGAGGAAAACAATATGCTTTTGTAATAGTGGAAGATTATTCAAGATTTACTTGGGTATTATTTCTAACAAGTAAAGATGAAGCTTGTGACATGTTAATCACCTTATGTAAGAAATTACAAAATGAGAAGGGCTATAATGTAACAAGTTTTAGAAGTGACCAAGGAAGAGAGTTTAAAAACAAGGAAGTCGATCAATTTTGTAATGAACATGGAATAACTCATAATTTTTCAGCACCTAGAACTCCACAACAAAATGGAGTTGTAGAAAGGAAAAATAGAACTCTTCAAGAAATGACAAGAACTATGCTTAATGAGAATAATCTATCGAAATACTTTTGGGTTGAAGCTATAAACACAACATGTTATATTATAAATAGGATATCTATAAGATCAAGTATAGATAAAACACCATATGAATTATGGAAAGGAAGAAAACCTAATATCTCTTACTTTCATGTATTCGGATGCAAATGCTTCATCCTTAACACTAAAGATGATTTAGGAAAGTTTGATGCAAAATCTGATGAAGGTATCTTTTTAGGCTACTCTACAAATAGCAAAGCCTATAGGGTTTATAATAGGAGAACTCTTACTATCACTGAATCAATACACATAACATTTAATGAATCCAACATTTATGAAAATAAAATTAAGAATGATGAAAACGAAGATATTCTACAAAAAGAAGAAGATCTTGAAATAAAGGAAGAAAATATTAATGAGACTTCAAATGAAAACATTGTAGAAAATCTAGAACTACCTAAAGAATGGAAATATTCTAAAATTCATCCAAAAGAACAAATACTTGGAGAAACTTCAAAAGGAATAACCACTCGAGCCTCATTGAAAAATATTTGCAACCATTATGCTTTTTTATCTCAAGAAGAACCCAAAAATATTGAAGAAGCTTTAAAAGATGAATCTTGGATTATAGCTATGCAAGAGGAACTAAATCAATTTGAAAGAAGTCAAGTGTGGTAACTTATACCTAAAACCCAAAGAAAAATCAATCATAGGAACTAAATGGGTGTATAGAAATAAAAAGGATGAAAATGGAGTTGTTGTAAGAAATAAAGTTAGGTTAGTTGCACAAGGTTATAATCAAGAAGAAGGTATCGATTACGATGAAACCTTTGCCCCCGTAGCAAGAATGGAAGCAATTAGGATGCTCTTAGCTTATGCAGCCTATAAGGACTTCAAATTATATCAAATGGATGTAAAAAGTGTTTTCTTAAATGGATATATAAATGAAGAAGTATATGTAAAACAACCTCCAGGTTTTGAAAATTCAAAAAATCCAGATCATGTATTTAAGTTAACTAAAGCTTTATATGGATTGAAACAAGCTCCTAGAGCTTGGTATGAAAGGCTAAGCAAGTTTCTAATTCAAAACAATTTCTCAAGAGGAAAGATAGATAGTACTTTGTTTATAAAAACCAAAACAAAGACATGCTTATAGTACAAATTTATGTTGATGATATTATTTTTGGAGCAACTAATGAGGATTTGTGTAATGAATTTGCTAAGACTATGTAAAAAGAGTTTGAGATGAGTATGATGGGAGAGTTAAATTATTTTCTAGGATTGCAAATCAAACAAGCAAAAAATGGAACTTTCATAAATCAAACTAAATATATTAAAGATATGTTAAAGAAGTTTGATATGGAAGAAATTAAACCTATAGGAACTCCTATGAGCACTTCAACTAGTCTTGACAAAGATGAAAAAGGGAAACAAGTAGATACTAAGCATTATCGAGGTATGATAGGAAGCTTACTTTATTTAACAGCAAGTAGACCGGATATTATGTTTAGCGTATGTATGTGTGCTACGTTCTAATCTACTCCTAAGGAATCACACCAAACAGAGGTTAAAAGAATCCTTAGATGTCTATTAGGCTCACTTGAACTAGGTTTATGGTATCTAAAGGAAACTGAATTTGAAATGATTAGCTATTCAGATGCAGACTTTGCTGGATGTAAAATAGATAGAAAGAGCACAAGTGGAACGTGTCATTTTCTAGAACACTCTTTAGTTTCATGGCCTTCAAAGAAACAAAACTCTGTAGCATTATCCACAGCAAAAGCAGAATACATAGCAGCAGGAAGTTGCTGTGCCCAAACATTGTATATGAAACAGCAACTAAAAGATTTCAAAATTCAATATCAAACTATTCCTATAAAATGTGACAACACAAGTGCCATAAATATTTCAAAAAATCTGGTATCTCACTCAAGAACAAAACATATTGACATAAGACATTATTTCTTAAGAGATCATGTGCAAAACGAAGATATAATGCTAGAATTTGTAAATACAAATGACCAATTAGCGAATATATTCACAAAACCTCTATCTGAAGAGCGATTCATATTCATTTAGAAGAGAATTGGGTATGTTACATAGTTGTGAAGTCAACTAATTCTTTTTCTTCTTGGCAGGCGACTGCCACTAAGGTCCAAGGCTACTAACTTTTCAGATTCTACATGGACAGGCACCTGCCACATTCTAGCAGGCGACTGCCTCACGGTGGGTAGGGTTTAAAACCCTTCTTAAGTCATTTTAACTTCCACCAGGTGCCTGCTCCTTCATCTTTTTCTCTAAAATTCTTCTTCTTTACTCTTTTCCATACAAACACTTCGTCCAAATCAGCTTGAAACCAAGCCTCTAACCTTCCCTCCTCACCAAATCGCGAATCTAATCTAGGGTTTCTCTGTTTTTTCTATTCCATAAAAACATGCCATGGGAAAAATCAGTTAGTATCAAGGGATCTTCCTCTTCGACAAGGATCAATAATGATGAAATGGAGAAATGGTTAGTAACTCCACATGCTAAGCAACTTTATCGAAACCAAATCGCTTCAGCCGAACCCATTTTAGTTAAAGTTCTTGATGTTACATTCTTCAATACGGATTTTCCTAAAATTATGGAACTCTTTAAAGAGATTGGATGGAATCGGTTTATTACGTATAAAGCAAAAGGATATTATCCCAATGTGGTTTGGATTTTCTATGCAAACATGGAAAGATGTGAAAACGAGATCAAAAAAAATCTTCATGGGCAAAATATTCATCTTACTCCCATATCTTTGGGAAAAATTCTTCGAGTCAAGTCAGGAGATTTTGAGATTCACATTGTTGAGAAATAATGGATTATGCGCTAGGGATTCACTCCAGAGGAATTTTTGCCTCTAGTTATAACTGATACACCTATTGATTTTGGGCATCCACCTCTTTACAGATAGCTCAATCTACAAGCTCTAATCTTGCACAAACTCATTACATACAATATTCTACCACGTCTTGGTTCACATGATCATATTTCATTCTTAGATTGTTTTGTAATGTGGTGTATTCTTAAAGGGAAAAAGTTGGATCTTTCAAGTTTACTTATCAAGTGGATTATTATGAAAGTCGATGCTCCTCGTGTTGTTCTACCATACGTTGGAATGTTAAATATGGTCTTTACTCATTTCAATGTTCTTACGCCATCATTTAACTTCACTAGCAAAACCCATTATGATATCTTTTCTGATACTATTCTTAAGCATATGGGATATAAGAACTCTCCTCAAGGGTGGTTTCATAAGGGACATCGTCATGCATCATCTGCACCACCACCTTAGTCTTCCATACCAGCATATTTAGTTCAACTTGACCTAGAAACTCCTTCTTGGTTTGTTCCATTTTTTAATCACTATATGACACTCAATGATGGAATGCAACCTGGACTTGGTACTCTAAGGGAGAAGGTTTCTATAATAGAAACTCATTGTTCAATTCTTGTTCAGCGAGTTGATAAAATTGAACAACATTTGGCTAGCTCCTCTAAAGGCTATGAATATCTGCTCTACTACACCAAGTAATGATGAATCTGGTGAACAATAAGAAGAAGACGATGAAAGTGGGTCCATGAAAGCCTCCGATCGATGTGTTTCATCTATGTGTTATTTTTTTTTTCAAAGTTTTAATGCTTTATCGGATAGTATGTTCTTTATGCTCTATAAGTACTATGTATTGTAGCACTTCTCTATTTTTGCATTATTTCTTCCCCTTTTTGATTGATGCCAAAAGAAGGAGATGTTTGAGAGAAGGGAGTGCAAAAATGTGTGATGAGAGTGCAAAAATGTGTGATGCTTGCTATGCCATGGTTTGTAAAACTTGTATGGATGATATTTTGAATGAATCATATCTTGTATGGATCATATCTTGTATGTGGTTTGTAAAACTATGAATATGTATGGATGGATCATTTATGGATTATCTTGCATGGATTATATCGTGTATATTCCTATAAAAATGTATCATGCTTGTTGAAAGGGGGAGCCATGTGTATTGATTCTTATTATTTTTTCTCCCGATTTGTCATCATCAAAAAGGGGGAGAATGTTGGTTTGATAAGGTTTACAATTCTTATTTTGATGATAACAAATCATGATATGTTTAATGCGGTTCAAGTGAAAGTTTTTCAGGAAAAAGACAAAGGTTAAAGGAAGTGACAAAGCTCAAGAGGGTGATAAATCTTATGGATTGAAAAGAGATTTTGAAGAGCATGAGGATTAAAGATAACTTGATGAAAGCTCAAAGAATAGATCGAAAACTCAAATATGATGGAAGAATAAGATTGAAGATCAAAGGATTAAATTTTTTAAGGATGTTCTGAATGTAAGTACTTCAAGTTAATTTCAAGTATAAATTGATTTGAAGCTCTCAAGAAATTCAGAAATATAATTTTAAGAAAACTCTAAAGAATACCTTTATAATCAATGAAAAGAAAGGGTATTGAAAAAGAAAAGTTTTTAAAAAACAAAAGGGCCAGGCGACTGCAAAATTAAGTGAAGGATTTTTCAAAGAGACAGTAGCATGACAGGCGGCTGCCTGAATATACCAGGCACTTGGGTGGCCATGACAGGTGACTGCTTTAGTTCTGGCAAGTGACTGCCAGTGTTATGTGTTGTGAGTTTGTTCTATGACAGGTAACTGCCACTCGAACGTTGGCTTAAAAACTCTCAATGGGAAGATTCTTTAAATGAAATTTTCGGACACTATTATTTTGACAAACTTGGAAACTACTTCAAGAAAACTTTGGGGGTAAGGAATTACTCTTAAACATCTATAAATAGCCCCAAACTTCAAAGATTTTATACACCAAGAAATTTTCAAGCAATCAAAGTTCTCAAAGGCTCTCAAACTCTCTTGTGTTCAACTACTGAATTGCTACTGATTCAAACTTCGAAGTAAAGCTTTCAAAGTTAGAATCTTTCAAATTTTGGAAGATATTTTGTGATCTATATTGAGTATTGAGCTTCAAATTCTTTTATATTTGAATTTACTTTGAAGTATTATTGTGCTAAATGTTGTACTAACCTACTCTACTGTGAGAGTGTTTTATTGTATACAAAATCTTCTTTACCTTGGTTCTTATTCATAGACGATTCAGGGCTGTAGAATCATTGGACCAAACAAGGGAATATCGTTTGGAGAGGCGGGCTCTAGCCTAACGGAAGGAGTGTTTGTAATCAGCATTGTTCCACCCGTCAACGGAACTGAACTAGTGAATCCTTTGGTGGTTTGCCAAAGGCGAGGACGTAGGCTGGGTATAAGCTGAACCTCGTAAAATCTTGTGTCTCTTTTCTTCCTTACTCTTTATTTTTTCAACAATACTTACAACCTACGTGTATGTTTTAAATTGTTAAGTTTGAGTGTATAGTTGTTAAATAGACCGAAGGATAATTTGTTTTTGGCTTGATCAGCATTAATTGCGGAAACCAAAAGGGACTACGTTGGTTGATCAACCTAAACTTATTAAACTGAAAGTTTGTTTAAAAGCTAAACACAAAGAAGATTTGTGAGTTTGGAATAAACATAAGGCTTACATAAATTCAGCGTGCTTTACAATTCATTACAGGGCTATTAATAAAAAAATTGAGTTTTGATTATCTTGATTGGTTGTGGTTGAATAGTTTTTATATTTACTTGTTGTGATTATTGATATAAAATAAAGAATTAAAGTTGAAATAATTTTAAAATTCGAATTCACCCCCCCTCTTGGGAAGCTATCCTAATTTCACTAGGAACGAGCCTGAAGAGGGAGAGTAGCCCTTTGAAATAGTCCCAGATTGGCTTAGACCCGGTTGGGAAAGTTAGGTGCACCGTCTTGTTAAGGTGTAGGTTGAGGTCTGCCCCGCTAATTGACCTAATTGTAAAGGTTGAGCTTAGCCCTGTGCTAATTGACCTAGTTGTATTAGGTGCTGCTCTACCCATTGAGTGAGCCTTTAGTGGAATCCTCGGGCGTGCGAGCTAGAGGCGCGGATGTAGGCATAGTTGGGCGAACCCCGATAACATATCATGTGTCTATTCATATTTTTGCATTTTATATTTACCGTACGTGTATGTTATGATGTGAATGATGCACATGATTTAAATTTCCGCACCTTATATTATTTGCGCATTTAGGATTGTATCGAAAGACCCTAGGTTACCAAATCACATTGACTTCTGACTTAACATAGGAGAAAAGTTTAAAATTCCAATTCACCCCCCCCCCCCCTTTTGGGAATACACCAAAACTAACAATTGGTATTAGAGCCTCGTTGCACTAGACTTAAACATTTTTGCAAAAAGATCGCAATGGCTCAATTTGGTATATCCATATTCAGAGAGGGAAAGACACCTTTCAGTCCTCCTATATTTTGTGGTGTCAATTACATCACGTGGAAAATTAGAATGAGTGTTTTTATAAAATCAATGAACTGGAGGGTTTGGCAGGTGATTGTAAATGGAATTTGTATGCCTATAGAAAAATGATATTAATTCGATGCATGAAAATTCATATGCCATGGATTTATTGTACTGTGCTTCAGATACTGATATTCTTCATGAGATTATGGCATGTAGTAATGCACAGGAGATCTAGGTTGAGTTGGAAAAGAGATATGGAGAGACCCAGGAAAAAGAAATTGCCACTCCAAACGATGATCAAGTAGTGGCTAATCATAAGCAGGTTGCATTAGTAGATGATGAGGTATATGAATCTTACCTTACCTCATTTACAAATTCATGTAATGAAGCATGTGATGATTCTTATACTGAAACTTATGATATATCATATGTTGAATCATCAGTTGCCTCTAATGGTTGCTTTAACAATGACGCATGTATTAATTCATGTGATATTTACTATGAGGATTCATGTGCCAAATCATGTGATGTGTCAAATGCAGAATCATCTATTGAATATCATAATAATTCTATTAATGATGCATGTGATGAGTCTTATATTGAATGTTGCAATATATTATGGAATGAATCATTTGTTGTATTTTGTGATAAATATGTTGGTGATGCATGCAATGATATATGTGAAAATGATTATATTAAATCTTATATTGAATCATGTGCATCAAATTTTGGAAGCATGACATCTTATAAGAAACCGAAAAGGAAAATCCTTAATGCTCATAAGATTACAGTTAGGATGTCTAAGCAAAAAATCGTTCTAAAAAAAGAAATTCAAAAGTTGGTAGCACAATTAGAAAATCTAAAAGACTATCATGGCACATTAGAAAAGAGAAAAGTTAAGAAAGTATTGAAAATTATCTGCCTAGAAGAAGACATAGATGATTATTCTAAACTTACACCCAAAGTTAAAAATGAAAAGAATAATCATGTAAAACCTTTTGGAGTAAAAAGAATTATTTCTTTCAAAAAGGGTTCATCTTTTAAAACCCATATTTGTCTGCATACCTCATCTGGTGTAAATAAACAAAATTTTTCACATGCACATAAAGTATGCTTATACGGTGAAAGAAAAGGGCACATCATATACACTTATCCATCTAGAAGTGCCAAAGGGTTAAGAAAAGAAATGATATGGGTGATCATAAAAGCAAAACCCATAGGACCTAAGGAAAAATGGATTTAAATTATCAAATTCGTTTATTCTTCATTAGATCCTAGGATTAGGTTTAGGGTGTAGTGATGACTACAGGCTTGGGAAGTGATTGTTGCTTAAAATGAAAATCTTAGTATACACACTCACTAAACTATCTTGTTATACTAGGACTCCTTATCCACTTCCAAATGGACATGGCATCTATGCCTAGTACTTAATTTTAAATGCTTAACCCATGTTTAAATATAATACTTTAAGTTAAGCCACTGTTGTCCATTGCATAAAATTGAGTGTTAGGGTTCCATCATATATCACTATACCCTAAATTCACTTTAGAATATGAAAAGCCTAAATCAAAATCTAGTCACTACTTTAGGCTTAAAGCACTATTGATCATAAATAACTGATACATATTGAGTGCTTCTCATAGCTATAACCAAATTAGAGGCTTCCAATAGGGAATTGGTCCCTTTGAGTTTAAACTGTAAATCCTTTAATTTTGGTTTAATCCCTCCATAGGAAATCTTTACCAAAACCATGATCATATCAAGTATAAATTCATCCTTTCCTTGGTTTGTATCCTTGCTCCAAATTGTGATAATATCTAAAGGGCACTTTCCAATCACCAAAGAGCATTGTTCATAACATTCACATATCCTATATGCTCTTTGCCCAAGCATGAACATGATTACCATCACAAAAATATTTTGAAAAATGTCCTGTCTATCCTAAATACTCTTCTACACCCATTAGTGATTTAAATTTTCAAAGAGTATTTATTTATCTTTCCTTCACAAGCTCTCAAATCATTAAGTCATATCCTTTAGAGCTTTATGTACTAAGAAATGAAGTTGAATGGCTAATAAAATTGCTCTAGGTTTCAACATACATGGAAATGCAAATGATTAAGAAACCTATGCATGGACTTTAAAAATGGAAAGCCATTTGAACATTGGGCCTCTCACATTTTTAAGATCATAAGAAAAGAGACAGACATTGGCTTATCACCTTAATGAATATTCATTGTGACTTTTTGGTTCGATAAGCCTAAAGCATTCATGCCAAGTCCAAAATCCATTGAAAATCATAGGAACCTTGGCTAAAATATTTGGAGATGAGAAAGGAATAAAATGAGCAAGTGCATAACTCAGGGGGAGCATTTCCTTTCAAATTTTCATGACTCTATTGAATGCTCTCATTATTATATTTCCATATGTCTTTATGAAAATCAACACAGCACTAAACGCATAACTATCCACTGTTGTTTATTGTTCATATTATATCTTGATGGATAGTGACTTGTGATTATCTAGTATTGTGAACAGTTATTGAATATATTGTTTGATAATACTGGATTGCATGGAATGCCATCTGCAAGGCTATTGTAGAAACTTATTTACTTGCATGCTTGGATGGAAAGCAAACTGCATGGTTGATGCAGTATGTTGTGTATTGCATGCTGGGGAGCAGATATAGGTTCTTGTGTGCCTTGAACTTAATTATAAATTTCTTAATTGAGCCTATCAGGTACATGTTTTACGGGAAAATATCTGATTTACAGACGCCGTGCTGCTGAAATTTTGACAGGAATTTTCACAAAATAAAATTTGTGCTAAAGATGATTATGATAAAATTAATATTAAAACATTTTTGAAAGGACGAGTGAAACCAAATAGATAATTAAATTTCATCCTGACATAATCATTAACTGTTTAGAAAGGCTCAAATCCATCCCTATAGGAAGCACATAAATGATCCGTATGCATCACTTTCATCTACTGAATTATTGAGGCTCTTATGAAATCCCTAAACATTATATCCTGTGCTTGAAGTTTTATGGTTTGATATGGAATGTTCTTGGAGAATGAACGTTATTGCATACCTCAATATATACTCTCTGATGCTTCTATGATTTATAGGGACAACTATAACTACCTAGGAAATGTTAAACAATTTAAAATAATAAGGAAGATGGAAAGGGAAGAAGGAATAAATTCGAAGGATGGCAGCAAACATTCATCGACGTATAGACTGGTCTTGTCAATGAATGTTCTTCTGAGCTCGTTGATGAGGGTACGTGTATCATCGACGAGGAATTACCGAGAGGGTTTCTTCGCATGGTTGAAATTTGTCGACGAGTTGGCTATCTCGTCGATGAACTATGCACTAGGACTCATCGACGAATCGACTTATCTTGTCGACGAATCCCTATGTATATAAAGTAGAATTCTTTCATTTCAACGCGAATTTCTTGCATGTCTTCTCTCTCTCTCTAGAAAATTTGGCACTACGACCTTCTCTCTTCAATTTCAGGCCGGATTTCCACTGGTTCAACAATCAGAGGCCACCATGACACTCTTGGAAGAGTTCTCTACAAATTTGCTGGAGTGGATCATTGGTGGGACTAGTTAGGAATTCATCCTAGATTTAAGGTAAGACATTTTATGTAAAATTTGGGTTTACCCTAGTTGTAGGAAATATTATATGTGAAGAAATACTGAAGTTTAGTTATGGGAGATGTGATTTTCAAGGCATTGAATGGGGAACCCTACGAGTGCAGGACTAGTTATTTTAGGAGGTTTTTCAGGAATTAGGTAAGGGAAAATATTTTCTAATAGCTTTTTAGTAATTATTAAAATGACTAATTTTAGGTAAAAATCCTACATATACAAGTATAATTTTCTGAACCAAACTGATATTGAAAATACTATTTTAATTATATAAGTATTAAATTGGGAAAAGTGGTGTGGTTGAAACCATTTTGATCATTAAATGATTGTTGAGCTTAGTGGAATGAGGAAATTGTTGAGATTGTGAATGTTATTTGAATGAAATTCTTGTCTGGTTGAATACATTGATGGGATTGCGAACATTGTTTGGTTGAAAATATTGAATGATTGAATATACTGTGGTATTTGCATGGATATGGTTGATTGGTCAGGTTTGTGATTGATCTATGGTGTGGTTCATGTGCATGATGATATAATTTTGGCAGTGGTATGAGGAGGTTGTTATATCGTACCTGGTATAACCGTCATATAACGTTGGCAGTGGTATGAGGAGGTCGTTATATGGACGTTTATACTGGGAGGTAAACATTGGTAGTGGTATGAGGAGGTTATTAACTTATTTATCATAAACAGGGTGTTTGTTTTGTAATCTGTGTGGACCAGTCCTGTGCGGACGATGATGTTGTGTGATTTGATAACTCCTGTGTGGACCAGTCTTGTGTGGACATTGATGTTGTATGATTTGATTAGTCCTGTGTGGACCAGTTTTGTGTGGACATTGATGTTGTATGATTTGATTGGTCCAGTTTGGACCAGTCCTATGTGGACATTGATGTTGTGGGGTTTGATCTTGTGTGGATTAATTATGATAGGGGTGCATGCGTGAAATTCTATGAAGCAATTGTGTTGGTTGTGTACGACTATTTAATTAATTAAGTATTTTGGGTAAAGTAGATTACTCCATCTGAGAGCTTGTTGAGGAAGGAGAGTATTTTGGTAATTATTTATGGATATCAGGGTAGAGGGAAGCCACTTTTATGAGTGGGTGATCTTCCCTATTCTCGGTGTCTTTACTTGGATACATAAATCGAGGGCTTACTGAGAAAGGTGAGTGCCCTGGTGTTAGCACTAGCGCAGAGAGAACCTACTTGTATGGGCGGGTTGATTTCCCCATTCTCAGCAACTAACCTTAAAATACTGATGGTTGTGGGTATGTGTTTGGAAGATAAAGATATTTGTCATGTGTGATTATGGGCATGTGATATGGACTTCTTTTGAATTGTGTGTACACTTTAGATGGGTATTTAAATTTGTATTATAAACACTTCAGTCACACACTATTATAAACTATTTTTTCCTTACTGAGAGGTGTCTCACCCCGTCATATGTTAAATCTTTTCAGGTTATTCAGGTGATCGAGCTTAGGTAGCTCCAAGGCAGGGTAGTTTTGTGAGTTAAATATAGCAAATCGGATATGTGTTTAGTTTATGTTTAATATGTATTAATTTTGGATTTATAATATGAAGGATTAGGTTGTAATTATTATGAATCAATGCATGTAAATATAGCTCTCTGGTATTTTCTGTTGAAGATATTTATTATTTCCGTTGTGTGAATGGTATAAAAAATGGGTGTCAGTCTCTTAACGCCCCGAACCCATGTGGCGGGTCCGGGGCGTTACAGTTGGTATCAGAGCATAACGGTTTTGCAGACTTAGGAGGACTAATACCAGAGTACAGGTTGAGTTGAATGGGGGTAGGAATGGGTAGATTAGGGTGTTGATAGGGGTTTGAGTTATTTCCTAGCTTTGAGGCGGAAATCCCTTGACGAACTTCTGTGATTTTCTGAATCAGTCGACGATTTTAGAAAACCACGGTAATTCCATTGACGGTGATGTTTCCGAGTTGTGAAACCAAGATTTGGAATCTAAATATTTGAAGTTCATATGATTATGGATAAATGGATGTTGAATATTTAATTGAGGATATGAATATTAATTTGGTTTTGCATTGTGATGTGTATGTTAAATATATAAAGATGTGGAGATTCTAAATTGCTTGGTTGTACATTTATATTAAGGAATGGATCCTAGAGGCAAGGGCATGGATGAAAAAGAAGGAAGTGAAATGGGAGCTTCCAGCAGGGACGAGATTGACACCTCTCGGATGTTACGAGGAATAGCTTGTTAGGTTAGGGAAGAAATGAGATGGGATTTTGGGGGAACAAGCTACCCACCAGTGCACCAAGGTTGCACTATTGATCAGTTTACACGTATGAAACCCTCAAATTTTGAGGGTGGCACCGATCCAATTAAGGCTGAGATATGGATGTAGGAAATGGAGAAAATCCTAGCTGTGTTGAATTGTACTGAGGAGTAGAAGGTCCCTTTTGCTACTTTCAAATTAGCCGAAGAAGCAGAACAATGGTGGTATGTGGTGAAGTTGTTGGAGGAGTAGCAAGTGGTGCCTATAGTAATGACTTGGGGTCGTTTCAAGCAAGTGTTCTATGATCAATATTTTCTCATCACTACTAGATATGCAAAGGTGGAAGAATTTTTCAGCTTGACTCAGGGATGCCTCACTGTTCAGCAGTATGCCGCTAGATTCCAGGAGTTGTCTCGTTTTGCACCTTATGTAGTTCCAAATGAATATCAAAAGGCAAGGTGGTTTGAGAGGGGCCTGAATCAGAGGATCCATGAGCATATGGCGTGTTTGCAGATTCAAGAATTCACGGAATTGGTGGAGAAAGCTACGGTGGCAAAGTCGAGTCTGTAGAGGGGTGCATAGGCTTTCGAGCGAAGAAAAAAACCTGCGTCTCCACAATCCCAATCAAATGTCAGGCAACGATCATGGAGGGGAGATAGAGATGTTTTGGGTCAGGGGTCAGAGAGAAATGATCAGGGACAGCAAGGTGATTCGTCACGTCCCCACTGCCCTAGGTGTAATCAGTGGCATTGGGGGGAATGCCGAGGCAGGAGTGTTATATGCTACAGGTGCGGCAAACAAGGTCACATTGCTTGGGAATGTTGAGAACCGCCGAGTAATGCACCAGCTCCAAACCAAAATCAGAACCAAAGGAACAACCCGACGCCACGCGGTGGCGAAAGCCCGGTGCATGTCTAAATGGTGGGTACGCCTGAGGAAGGCATTACTAAAGGCTCAGGTAATGCATTTATGTGTAATATGTTCATTTATGTTATTTTACTTTGCATGATTTGATGTTGCATATGTTTGAATTGTTTGAAATTCGTGGATATGTGGTTAGTTAACCATTTGATATGTAAATAGGTGACTAACGAATTTCGGGGACAAAATTATTTTAAGGGGGGAAGAATGTAACAACTTGGGAAATTTTAAACAATTTAAAATAATAAAGATGGAAAGGGAAAAAGGAATAAATTCAAAGGGTGACAGCAAGCATTCGTCAACGTATAGACTGGTCTCATCAACAAATGTTCTTCTGAGCTCATCGACGAGGGTACGTGTATCGTCGACAAGGAATTACTAAGAGGGGTTCTTTGCATGACTGAAATTCATCGACGAGTTGGCTGTCTCGTAGACAAACTATGCACTAGGACTTGTTGACGAAGCGATGTGTCTCGTCGACGAATCCCTGTGTATATAAAGTAGAATTCTTTCATTTCAGCGCGAATTTCTTGCATATCTTCTCTCTTTTTTTCTAGAAAATTCGGCACTACCACCTTCTCTCTTCGATTTCAGGCCAAATTTCTGCCGATTCGACAATCTGAGGCCACCACAACACTCCTAGAAGAGTTTTCTACAAATTTGCTGGAGTGGATCGTCGGTGGGACTAGTTAGGAATTCATCCCAGATTTAGGGTAAGGCTTTTTATGTAAAATTTGGCTTTACCCTAGTTGTAGGAAATATTATATGTGAAGAAATACTAAAGTTTAGTTTTAGGAGATGTGGTTTTCAGGGCATTGAATGGGGAACCCTGCGAGTGCAGGACTAGTTATTTTAAGAGGTATTTTAGGAATTAGGTAAGGGAAAATATTTTATAATAGATTTTTAGTAATTATTAAAATGACTAATTTTGGGTAAAAATACTACATATACAGGTATAATTTTCTGAACCAAACTGATATTGAAAATACTGTTTTAATTATATAAGTATTAAATTGGAAAAAATGGTGTGGTTGAAACCATTTTGATCATTAAATGATTGTTGAGCTAAGTGGAATGAGGAAATTGTTGAGATTGTGAATTTTATTTGACTGAAAATCTTGTCTGGTTGAATACATTGATGGGATTGCGAACGTTGTTTGGTTGAAAATACATGATGATTGAATATACTGTGGTATTTTCCTGGATATGGTTGAGTGGTCAGGTTTGTGATTGATCTATGGTGTGGTTCATGTGCATGACGATATAACGTTGGGAGTGGTATGAGCATGTCGTTATATCATACCTGATATAACTGTCATATAACGTTAGCAGTGGTATGAGTAGGTCGTTATATGGATGTTTATACTGGGTGGTAAACATTGGAAGTGGTATGAGGAGGTTGTTTACCTATTTATCATGAACGGGATGTTTGTTTTGTAATCTATGTGGACCAGTCCTGCTTGGGCGATGATGTTGTGTGATTTGATAAGTCCTGTGTGGACATTGATGTTATATGATTTGATTAGTCCTGTGTGGACCAGTTCTGTGTGGACATTGATGCTGTATGATTTGATTGGTCCTGTGTGGACCGGTCCTATATGGACATTGATGTTGTGGAATTTGATCTTGTGTGGATTAATTATGATAGGGGTGCATGCGTGAAATTCTATGAAGCAATTGTGTTGGTTGTGTACGACTATTTAATTAATTAAGTATTTTGGGTAAAGTAGATTACTCCATCCAAGAGCTTTCAGAGGAAGGCGAGTATTTTGGTAATTATTTATGGATACCGGGGTAGAGGGAAGCTGCTTGTATGGAAGGGGGATCTTCCCTATTCTTGGTGTCTTTACCTGGATACATAAATCGAGGGCTTACTGAGAAAGGTGAGTGCCCTGGTGTGAGCACTATTGCAAGGGGAGCCTACTTGTATGGGCGGGTAGATTTCACTATTCTTGGAAACTAACCTTAAAATACTGATGGTTATGGGTATGTGGTTGGAAGATAAAGACATTGGTATGGGCATGTGATCTGGACTTCTTATGAACTGTGTGTACACTTTAGATGGGTATTTTAATTTGTATTATAAACACTTCAGCCACACACTATTATAAACTATTTCTTTCTTACTGAGAGGTGTCACCCCATCATAGTTTAAATCTTTTCAGGTTATACAGGTGATCGAGCTTAGGTAGCTCTAGGGCGGGGTAGTTTTGTTAGTTAAATATAGCAGATCAGATATGTGTTTAGTTTATGTTTAATATGTATTAATTTTGGATATATAATATGAAGGATTAGGTTGTAATTATTATGGATTAATGCATGTAAATATAACTCTCTGGTATTTTTTGTTAAAGATATTTATTATTTTCACTGTGTGAATGGTATCGGAGACGCGTGTCAGTCTCTTAATGCACCGGGCCTTGCGTGGTGAGTTCGGGGCGTTACAGCAACTATACTAATCAAGTGACAAATGTAATTGACAAATACTTAGTATAGTTGATTTTAAAGGTTTGGATTGATGGCTTATACTACTAAGCATAATGAAATTAATCTTTGGTTAGTATAAGTAGTTAAAGAATCTAAGCCAGTACTCAAATTGATAGGGGGAGCATCTAAACATAAATTCCTATCTTGTTTTGTTCACAAATACTTTTAGCTTAGATCTATTGTGAACTCATTGTGGCATGTGCTTAACCGAAATGGTCTTTGTGAAAATCTTAAGTTGATATACATTTCTTTGCCACATGTTGTTTGTGTTTGTCATGTGATCCTTTATATTATTTGACATCTTTAGGATCATTGTGGTTGTGATTTTCTAGTTATATCTTAATATGTGCTTAATGGACATACCAGAAAACTTGTACTTGCTTGCTTTAAATTAAAATCTTATTTTTCTAGCAAGCAACCCCCAGTACTTTTTGAAAATATCAAAGGGGATATAATTTTAATACCTGTATATATATTTTATATAATTACTGTATTATAGAAAGAAATGCTTTTAAATTAAACATGTTTTAGTTCTTGCTTGAGTGCTAAAGGCTTTCATGACTTGTGCTATCTATGCTTTAAAATTTTAAGTCATAAAGTTATTTTTTGGTTGTTTTTAAAAAAAAAAAAAAAAATTACAAAGGATGTTGCATAACTGGTTAGGTAATTTCACATAAAAATGCATGCGAACTAGTTAGACTATGATTATGTCGTGTGCTTTTTAACTCAAATCTTTCATGAGTCTTATGATATGCGTTAATTGAAATGGTTGGTGCATATTTATGGTCTAATTCTGTTTCTCATGTCATTTAAATCATTTAAATGGCCAGTTGTATTATTTGTGTGCTAATTTGTTGAAGTTGTCTTTGTTATTCATTTTGCATTGTATGACTCTTCTATCTCTTGAATGAATGAAAGTTATACTTTTATTTTATGTATTGAGAACTGAACTGTTTAAGTAGTTGTGGATAAATTTCTAGGTTTTATAAACTCAAATAGGTCCTTTTTATACAAGACTTGTTTTGGAAAGTCTTATTTTCAAACGGCATGCTGCCAAAATTTTTCAAAAAAACTTTCCAAATTTATTGTGTGTAAAAATTATATTTTCAACTTATTTGCCTATATATACTTGAATGTTTATCTAGACCCTTTTTGCTATTGCCAAAAGGGGGACAAGTTGGCAAATATTTGTCATCATCAAAATGGGGGAGATTGTTGACCCTATGGGTCATACCCTGTTTTGATTATGACAAATACTCAGATATTTAATGTCTGCCGAGTTGATGTGCAAGTTTATCTTGGCGGTATCATATGATGGCACTCAGAGACCCAGAGGAAAATGAAGACCCTAAAGACCCTAGTTATAATTTAATTCTTGTAATTTCTATTCGGGTTTGTAATATTTAATTAAGAAAATGACTATAATAATCTGCATTTCATGCATGTAAGAACTACAAGCTCAAAGACCTTAGAACGACTCTAGGTCCCTACATATCTCCTGAAAATGAAAATGCCCATAGAAAGACCTTAGGGAACACCCTTCGATCGACCGATACCAGATTTTTTTAGTGCACTTAAAAAGGCTTAGAAATGACCCTAGGACACTCACTCATACATACATATGATTGGTCATTTGATTAGGGTTATTGAATGCTTGAAACAGGACCGAAATGCACAAAATGTGCACCTTCGGTCGACCGGAAATTCATGTTCATTTTGCCCTCAGTCGACCGAACCCGGATCGGGTCAACAAGTTGACCACAACTCGGTCGACTGAAGTCTTGCAATTCAATTTGCCTTGATTGTCCGAACTTCCAAGGAAGTCAACAGTTTGACTTCATGGTCGACTAAGTGATTTTTGAATACCACCAACCTGGTCGACCAAGTTCCCATGTGTGAGAACTCAACGGTCTAGTCGACCGACATGCTTAGTTCAATTGAGCTTAGTCGACCGAACCTTGCAAATATTGAAAATCACCTTCGGCCTTACATATCCGGTCGACTGAAGACCATAACTCATTTCACACCCGGTCGACCGAACCCCAAGAACTTGGGTCGATCGAATTTGTCCTAGTCGACTGGTGCTTGCGGGGTTGGTCCAAATTTTTTACCACGGTTAACTTTTTTAAACAAGATTAAATAAATTAAATAATACTAAAACTTTTCTAATTATTCCACTTATGTCCTTAACGGTTATATTTTTGGGGAAGTTTATATATACCCCTTCATTTGGAATAATTAGCAATGAGATTAAAAAAACCAGATTAGAAAATTTTTTCTCAAAATCCAAAATTCATACTACTCATTTCTGAGCTCTATACACTCATTCTTACCTTCTTATATTGCCAAAAATCCTTTGTAAGTTGTTTTGAGTGTTGATTAGGTTTGCTCTCCTAAGTGTTGTGCTTGATTGATATGATTTTTTTAGAGCAAAACCTTGAGTATTCTTAGAGGACTTTGTTAATAAGTCTCTCCTAAGAAGACTTCTATTGAACTTCCGAGTATTGTATATTCATTGCAATATCTTGCGAAGTTCGTATTTCATTTTGGTTGCAAAACCTTTTTAAAACATTTTCAAGTATCTTGTGTGTTTTATCTTGACAAACCTTTGAAAAGATATATGTTTGTACGATAAAAATATTTGTTGCAATATTCATTGATTTATATCTTTTGTTGAATACAAAGATTACACTTTTTTTGCAAAACAAACATATACATTACTTGGGCATCATACAATTGAGAAAATCAACTTATTGATATATATATATATATATATATATATATTGTTTGGCTAATATCTTTGTTTGAGCACTTAGATTGAATACATCTTGTGACACAAAGATTTTATTGAATGCACTCTCACACATTGATTACATCGATTGCAAATATATTTAAGAGTTGATATATCACACCACTGAGCTTATAGTTCTTACATGTTTGGTGTGGATTGATTATTACTTGCGTGTACTGGGTACATATTTGCTTTACATGAAAGCACAATCACTGTACCAACTTGATTGAGAAAAATATTATTGTATTTCTAGGCACGGGCCTGAAGAGAGAGGCTAGCCCTTTGAAATAGTCCTAGATTAGCTTAGACCTGGTAGGAAAGTTAGGTGCACCATCCTGTTAAGGTGTAGGTTGAGGTCAGCCCCGCTAATTTTCCTAGTTGTAAAGGTTGATGTCAGCCTTGTGCCAATTGACTTGATTGTATTAGGTGCCACTCCACCCGTTAAGTGAGCCTTTAGTGGAATCCTCAGGCCTGCGAGCTAGAAGCGGGGACGTAGGCACAGTTGGCTGAACACCGATAACATATTGCGTGTTTGTTTATATTTTTGAACTTTATATTTTCCACACGTGTATGTTTTGATGTGAATGATCATGATTTAAATTTCCGCATCTTATATTATCTGTGCATTTGGGATTGTATAGAAAGACCCTAGGTTTTCAAATCACATTGACTTCTGACTTAACCTAGGAGAAAAGTTTAAATTCCAATTCACCCCCCTCTTAGGAATACATTAAAACTAACATTATCGCAGCGCTCCTGAATCAACTAAGTAAGGAATTTCAAAACTGACAATAGCCATTCGGTCGACTGAACCTGAGGTTCAATTGCCTAAACCAACTGTGTTTGGAATTTGACAATGGCAGTACCTGTTGGCCCTAGAGTCGAGTCTAGAGAGGGGGTGAATGGACTCTTTTGTGGATTTTAGCTTTCCTCTACAAAATATAAAATCTTGGCAAGATGCAAGCAATTATAGCATAGTATATAAAATATAAACCATGCATAAGATATAAATAGAGTATAGGGAAGGAAAGATTGACAAACGATATTAACGTGGTTCAGCCTCTTGCTTACATCAATGCCTTGAGACATAGTCAAGGATTCCACAATCCAGTACAAACTTCTTTCACTAGTGAAGAAGCCTTTACAATCGGGGAAAAATCCCTTTCGCTCACCAAGAGCCTTTCCAAGGGAGCCAATCCCTTAACGCTCACCCATAGTCACAAGGTTCACCAAGAATCCTTACAATTCGGTTCACCGAGTACCTTCATACGAGAACCATTCCCTTTCACTCACCAAGAGCCTCAAGGTTCACCAAAAATCCTTGCAATTTAGTTCACCAAGAACCTTCAACCATAGTTCACCAAGAACCTTTCGCAACTCAATGCACTAAGAACCCATTGCAACAAGAAAATGAATAACAAAAGGCAATGCTCCTTGTTGGCCATACAAGGCTTAAAATCTTGTTTTGATGATAACAAATCAGAGTAACTTAAAATATTTGGTTAAGTGATGATATTTCAGAACTCAAGTATGAGAATACAAGGTCAAGTGCTCACAAGAATTAATGAAAGCTTATACTCCAAAGAAAGATGATGAAATGAAGCTTAAAAGGCATGGATTCAAAGATGGTCTGGTAAAGGTTGAAGATTATGAGAGCATGAATATTAAAGAGAACTTTCTAAAAGCTTAAAATATATTGAAGCTCCAAGACAAGATGGAGTTAAAGAAAGACAAGCATGAAGACTTAAGTGCTTAGAATGTCAAAGTCTTTATGTAAGTACTTCAATCGATTTCAATATGGATAAATGAAGCTCTTAGAGTAATTACTTGGACCTAGATACCTTTCAAATACTTTAAAAATATTTTTATAAGGTAAAAAATTATTTCAAAAAGGTTAAAATTATTTTTGGAATGAAAAACATCAAAATAGGATTTTCCAAATTCTATTATTTTTTTTATATTTGTATTTATGAGCATGTTTCTCTATCAAACACTCCTTATCTTAAAGAGTGTTCAACATAAAAGTTATGGGATTTTCTCTTAGCTTTCTGTTGATACTAAGACTTTCTAATTTGGATTTATATAGGAAAAGGTATAACCAAAATACTAAAGGGTAGTTGAAATAGACAGCACCTCAACCAACTGACTGATCAGCCAACTGATCAAGATTAATTGGGTTTCGTCAACCAACTGACTGGTTAGCCGACTGACCAATTTGAACTATGTTTAGTGAGCCGACTAGCAATTATTTTTTGAAAATCTTGGACAGACATGATGGACTCAGCCGCTTGTTTAGCCGGCTGACCCTATATAAACACTTACCTAGTCACCTGTCCAGCCAACTGCCCTGCGAGAATTTAAATTTTGAACTTTAATGGGAAAATTCTAAAAATTAGTTTTTCAAATCCAAATGTTATAAAAACTTAGAGGACACTCAAAGCAACTTGGGAAACAAGGAAACTCACTCTAAAAACTCTATAAATACATGGTTTTGCAAATCAAATTATACCAAGCAATTGAAAATCAATTCTCAAAGCAGAAACTCTCATACTCTTAAAGTTCTCATGCTCTCATCTTTGCACATCTGAATTGTTGAGATTTTCTGGAAGCAACTGATCAAACCTTCTCTATGTTTTTGAATTGTGTTAATTCTCATCTAGAAGGAAAACGTGGTGAAATCTCTTTTAAGCTTCAATTGTATTTCATATTAATATTTTGTTTGAAGTATATAGTATTTGAAATTGTACTAATACACCCTATCTGAATTTAATTCTTTGTACACAAATTATTGATCCTTTTCTTGTAGATTTGTCGATTCAAGGATTGTTTGGATCGTTGCCCAAGCCAAGGGTATCGCTTGGAGAGGTATTGCTCTAGCCTAGTGAATAAGTGTTTGAGCGTGGGGTATCACTTGTAAGGTTTTTTTCTTCTAGTAAAGGAACTAGTATAGTGGAATCCTTTCGTGGTATTGGCTAAAGGTGAGGACGAAGGCTAGGGATAAGCCAAACCTCGTAAAAAATTCGGTGTCACTTTCTTTCCCTTACTCTCTTTAATTTTAGCATAGATTAACTGCATGGATGATTTATATTTCTTAATCATAAAAACTACGTGGATTGGATATTAAATAAGCTGAGGTTTAAATTTTTTTTAGGATTGCGTAAATCAAAAGGGAGTATGTTGGTTGATCAATAATTCGCGAAAACCTTAAGGGAGTATGTTGATTGGTTACCCAAAACCTATTAACTGAAGATTTATTTGAAATTTGAATTCTAGGAAGAGTATGGATGTTATATTTATTATCATAAAGAAATATCAAATTCATTCTCTATAGGGCTCGAATCAAATTTCATATACACAGGGCTACAAAGGCTGAAACTTATCTAAGAGCCGAAGCTTATATATTGATTGAATATATTGTGGTTGAATGGTTTAAAGTTTGATATTGATTAGGGTGTGTTGATATTACAAAGTTGTGGTTAAGCTAACTAAGTATTAAAGGTTAAATTAATCTTGATAGTACTGCAGTGCATATATTGACTTATGCTTGGTAAATCAATTGTTTGATTGAGTGATTAAGTTTTAATAAATCGTGTTTTGGTTTGAGGATTGAATAAGTAAGTAAATACTTTGCTGTGTGATTATTAAATCAACAAGAGGTTAAGAATCTTAAAAGGAATTAAAAGAAAATTTAAATAACCCAATTCACCCCCCCCCTCTTAGGACTACACCTTACTTTTCACTCCTTAAATGAGGTGATATTTAATACAATCAAAACCTCACAAAAATTTCTCCAAGTAATGATTCACAACTAGATTAAAGAGTAAGAGAGAAGTTGAGCACAAATATGATGAACTAATTGAAGTGTACTTGCGAAATGATATATAACTATTTTGATCAATCTTTAAATAAGCCTTTTGACTTTTATTTATAGGCAAATTGAGCTACTAGCCGTTTTATGGCCCTTGGGCTAATAAAATATTTGTTTACTTTGAAAACTAGTCATTTATAGCCGTTGGGTGCAGAACTGTGATGCAAACCTTCAATGGGTCCTTAGGAAAAAATCCATTTAGCTTTCTGCCTAAAACAGTCGATGCACTTGGGCCAAACGATCAGTGATTTGACATGTTTCTTTACAAACATGTTTTTCTTGTTTACTTAGGTGCATGGTTTTGGTTTTAACTCAACTAGGACCAAGTATATAAAAGATTTAAAATACTATGATGATTTAAAACTTATCCCTTATGAAAATGTAGTAAGTATAGGATAATTATGTAAAAGACTTTGTTTTGTTCTTTTAAAACTCATTAAATTTTCTTCTAAGAGTTTGGTGATATCCTATATACTTTATAGCCTAATATAAAATACATTTGCTCAACTTTTGCTCAATGATCTTGCCTGAAACAATATCGCAAGAATTATAGTAGTTCCTACCTCAAGCACTCCCTAATACACTAAGACTTTGTTGGATGTCCTTGAGTCTTTCCGAGTGATTGTCCTCTTTGATCTTTTCCTACTTAAATGTCCACTCGATCTGATCTTTGCTTTTAATCCAGTACCTTCATGTGTTTGTCACTTATACCTATACTAACTTGATCTGCAAAGATAGGTTAAACTTGAAACTACAATTAGGTTAATATCATAAAAATACATCAAACATGATTATGTAGCCACTAAGGCTAACAATCTTTCCTTTTTTGATGATGTCTAACCTGTTGAGTATTTACATGATCTTTGCACTTGAGTTTAGACCTATCATAGCTTGATATGCAAGTATTAGTTTACTTAAAACTACTAATGGGTTGTTATCATCAAAATATCACAATTAGGATTATGTAGCCACCAAGACAAACGATCTTCCATTTTTTAATGATGGAAAACCATTGGTGTTCTTATAATAGAAAATTATAAGCTCCCCCATAATTTATCCATATTGTTGAATAAGATACAATTTTGCTCGCCCTTACTATATGCATATAAGGTAAAATTCATTCAACTTAATATTTCATATTTATTGGAGCTATAGCATACAATTATTGAACATGACTTTAATTCAAACACACACATAAGGGGAAGTAGAAACCAGGAGGAACTTCAAGCTTATCATCATTATGGAGTACTCCATGAAGACTGAAGAGCAAAAATACAAAGACATTCATTTTTATTTGTATTGCATTTAAATTCTTTTATTATTTGGTATGTAATAATGCCTGCATTTGCATGATATGGATTGATTGCTCAGATGACCTTTGATTGACCTTGGGGACCTAATTGTTCACATAAAACCTTTTTCAAAATTGCCTAAATCACACAAAGGTTTTCAAAATAAATTAAGGTAAAAAATTAGGGCTAAAATGATTTTGAAAAAGACTTTGGTCGACCAACGTTGAATTTTTTGTTCAAATTATTAATTGTTAATGCCCTCAGTCGACCGACTAGTTCGAGCTTTAATCAGCTCGGTTGACCAAACTTGCTTAAAGTAAAAATATTGACCAATGCTTGGTCGACTAACCTCTTGGTGTGTTAAATGCCTTGGTCGACCAAACAAGGAGAAAATCAACAGTTTGCCTTGCCTTAGTCAACCGACCTATTTTGAACTAACCTTACATGGTCGACCAAACTATAAAAATCTACTTTTCCAACTATTTAGTCGACCGAATTCACAATTCAAAAACACTGTGGTTGACCAAACTTCATAGATGGTCAACCAAGCCTTTTACCTTGGTCGACCGAACCCACGAAGGGTTCAGAATCACCCTAAGATGGTTGACCATCCTTGTAGTTCAAAATATCCTTGGTTGACCAAACTTATAAAAGTAGTGGACCATCCCTTGCCCTTGGTCAACCGAACCTCTTGGGTTCCAGCATTTTTAAATGTTAAAAACACTTTTAAAATTAATTAAAATTTTCTAATAATACCGAGCGTGTCCCAAACAATCATATTTTTCACAAAGTCTATATATACCCCTTCATAAGTTGAGATTAGCAACTTTGATTAGTCCAAATTTTCTCTCTAATCAATTATTAATCAAAGTTCCCCTAAAACGTATTTTATTGTTAAAATCAATTCCTTTGGGGCAAAATCTTTTATTCAAATCTCTCCAACTCTCTTTCATTCTTTTATTTCAAGATTATTTTTTTAATAGAGTATTTTATTTAGGGCTTTTTATTTGCACATACTCTTACTTAGCACTTAATCTTTGAAAAACATTTTTGAGAGTATTGCTTAGGTTTTCTCTCGGTTTTTTCCTTGATAAATATTTTTGGGAGAAAATTATTTACAGCACAAATATTTTCTTAAGCTTAAATTCGTAGATTCTCCAAATATTTGTTATTGCAAAAAAATATTTATTGGAGAACATATTTATCGCATATATATTCTCTCATATATATATATATATATATATATATATTATTTGTGCAAAACTTATTTGAACACAAAAACCCTAGGTTCTCTTGTTATTCCTAGAAAATTATTTTGAAAGAAATTTTAGTAGGGACATATCTTTGAGTATTTTATCATATGCATCATTTCTTAAAGATTGAAAAATATTGTTTTGAGAAAACACCCTTTCTCTACTAAGCATAAGTTATATCATAAGAGATTGGACTCAAAAAGTCAATAGTGCATGCCTGTTTATTTATTGTTATAATTATTTGCATGCACACATTGGAGTTGAAAAGAATGCTATATCATGATGGCGTATGGTGATATTACAGAAGATTGAAGAATATTGTACCATATTTGTAATTGTATTTTTTATATTCTTCATTCTATGTTGTAATTAATTATGGATTGTAATGCTATATGGCCTTTAATAATCTGTATCATACATAGTATGAAAATATGCTCAAAATGAACTTAGATAGACCTTAGGTTCCCACTCTTAGTGCACAAAGCCTCACTATACTTCACATGTTATCAGGGGTTAAATTAAAATTAAAGAATGGACCTTAGGTTAAAATCATGAGGCCTCGAGCGACCGAACTAGGTAAGTCAAATTGCCTCGATCGACCGAACCATGGACTGGTCAAAAAGTTGACCAGGCTTCGAACGACCTAACCCAAATGGAACCCCACCGTTCACGATCGATCGAACTTGTACCTTACACTTTTCCATCGTCCCCAGGCGCCTAAACTTACAGTTCATTTTACCCTCGGGTGACCAAACTTGGTAGTTTGGTATGTTGAACTATGTCCATATGAGTGAACCTTGGATATAATGGAAATTGCTTTTGGTTAGCAAACCAAACCTAAACTCAGGCACCCAAACTTCAAAAATAACCTTTTCTATTGTGTCTGTTCAGGCAAACGAACCATGGATTAGGCACCTGAAACTCTAGGGTTGTTTTAACTTTTACCATGGTTAAGAAAGGTTAAACAGGGTTAATTTTGTTAAATAGTTTTAAAACATTTCTTGATAATTACCCTTATGTCCCCAACGGTCAAAATTAAGTCCTCTATCTATAGGGGCTCATTTGCTTGGATTAGTAACGATTAGCAAAAGGAGATTAAGCAAAATCCTCTCAAAAATCCAAATCCTTATTTTTCTATACAAACCTCATACACTCATATTCTACTACTCTCTTGAGAAATCAAATCTTTTTGAGTGTTTATTGATTGATTCATTGTGCCTAAATCCCTCATTGGTATATTGCATTTGATTTTCGTTTCAAGGTTAAGCAAATATTTTTCCCCTTGATTTTATTTAATAAATCTTTGGTTAGGAAAAATCTTAGAGCTAAGTGAGTCTCTGCATTATCATTGCAAGACTCATTAGGTTGTATTTTTGGTGTGCAAAAACATTCTTCACAAGCTTATATTTTTCAAATATCTTTTGAGCTATTATTTTGTGAAAAATCTTGTTTGAGATATTTTGAATATACTTGCTGAAACACTTTGAAACTTGTTATGATTGATTTACATTGATTAAGTGTTTCAAGGTTTGCTTGGAAATACACTCTAGATCTTGACTGTATATTTACATTAGATTGAGTGTTTAGCACACATCATTAAGCACTGAGCATATTTACTATCATCTTTGCTTGCATTGTTATTTGAACAGTATTGTGGTGCACATCTACTTGTTGAGAAGCATATTTCCACGTATGCAAAAAAATAAATAAATTACATTTGTTGTATTGTAGGCGTGGGCCTGAAGAGGGAGACTAGCCCTGATGAATAGTCCCGAGCTGGCTTTGACCCGGTTAGGAAAACTAGCTGCACCATCCTGGTAAGGTGTAAATGTAGGTTGAGGTCAGCCTCGTTAATTGACTTGGTTGTATATGGTACCGCTCCACCCGTGAAGTGAGCCTTATAGCGGAATCCTTGTGATGGTGAGCCAAGGCCGGGACGTAGGCATTTTGGCCGAACCTCGATAACAAATCGTGTGTGCATTTTGTATTTTTGCAATTCATTTACCGCACATGTATGTTTTATTGTGAATAATTGGATTTATAATTACATGGACAGGCCCTAGGTTGCACAATACTGCTAGTAGACTGGTTGACCTAGGAAAGAATTTTTAAATATCTAATTCACCCCCCTCTTGGGATTGCACCAAAGCTTACATTTGGTATCAGAGACCTATTGCTTAGACTTAACAGTTAGTTAGTAAAAAGATCATGATGGCTCATGTTGGTGCATCCCCTTCTTGTGAGGGAAGGTTAGTTACAAACCCTCCAATTTTTTGTGGTAAAAATTTTTCTGTATGGAAATTTAGGATGACCATATTCATTAAAGCCTTAAATTGGAGGTTTTGGAAAGTTATTGATCAAGGAAATATTGCGCCTGTAAAAAACATTGATTGTGTTGATGCTCCTAAATCTGAATTTGAGTTGAATGATAATGATAGGAACTTAGTGCAAGTAAATTTTGATTCCATGAACACCTTGCTGCATGCTTTAGATTCTAATGTTCTATGTGAGATAATGGTATGTAACAGTGCTATGGAGATATAGGAGGAACTTGAAAGGAGATATGGAGCAGCTATGTAGGAAAAGGTGATCACCCCTTGTGACTCAAGCTCTATTGATCTTGAAGGAGGTAAACAATGCTTCATAGCTCTAATCGAGGATAAGGTAAACTCGTCTCCTCCTACATTATTAGATAACCTTAGTAATGATTCATGTGATGATTTAAACGATGCATCTGATATTGAATCATGTGATAGTTCTGATAGTGAGAGCATGCCTACTTATGAAGAATTGCAAATTGAATATGTTAGAATTCATAAGTCACTTGTTAAAGCTAATAAAAGATATAACGCTTTGAAAAACAAGTTTGAGGCATGTGTGAAAGAATGTGAATCAAAAATTTTTGTTGAAAGGGAAAATGATTTAAAAATCAAACAACTAGTAAACAATAATGAAATATTAGAAAAAGAATTGAATGCAGTAAGATCTTAATCTTCAAATGACAATAATAAAGATCATCTTATTGCATAACTTGAATGTGAAGCAGACAACATGACTAAAGAACTTGTTAAATTACAGGATGCTTGCAAAGGTCTTAAAAACTTAAGAATGCAAGATTTAGAAAAGGAAGTAGAAGACCAAGCTAAGATCATCTATATGTTCACTAAAAGCAAGGACAACTTTAATAAGTTGTTAGGATCATAGAAGATGACCTTAGATGTGGATGGTATAGGATATAACGGAGTTAGAAATAGAAAGAAGAAAAATCTGTACATAGGTACTTTGTGAGAGAGTCTGATCACTATGCTAGTACCTCCTCCGGTGCTTATACCCATACCTATTGTGCCCTATGTAAAAAGAAGGGACATACCAAGTTTGATTGTCCATTCAAATGAAAAGGAGTCAAAATGAAACAAGTGTGGAGAGTGAAAGAAAAACCCAAGTCTATCTCCCTTTGACCTAATCCATTTTTCTTTATCCCTAAAAATGTTCCAAGTATTAATAAATTAGAATAAGGAGACTCGATAATCCTTAGGTCATTAGTTTAAAACATAAGTGGTTATGCTATACAAGGAAAGGTCAAAAGGGAGGAAAGTCAACTAGGTTCGGTCGGCCAAACCATTTCAGCATAGACCCTTCAAGCGACCGAATGTGAAGTTTGATCGGCGTATTGACCATATTCAGGTGGTTGACCATTTTAGTTCAAAACCTGTTTTGACAACTGAATAGGGTTTGGGTAATCGAACTAATATTTGGGCAACTGAATCTTGATTCGGCCAAACAAACCAAAATGAACTATTTTGGTTTGGGCTACCGAGCATTGACATGAGAAGATTGTTGAAATTCAGCCAACCGACCTTGTGTTCGGTCAACTGAATAGACTCAGAGCCTTTGGGCAATTATTATGGTTCGGGCGACCGAACCGCGGTCTATATATACTTTACCCCCGTGAATAGTCTCATTTTTTCTCCGTTCTTAAGAGCTCCTTTAGAATTTCTCTTCCACCCTTCCCATTTTCATTGCTAGCCAAGTCTTTCTTAGAAAAAACCTCTCCTAATCCTGTCCAGAGATCAAATACGCGTGGAGTTGGGCATTGCTCTCAAGCAATGGTTCCGTATGCCTGAAAGACAGATCAAGTGTGTGAATGTCTTCCGGCTCAAGGAGCCCATACTCGGTAAGGTTCTGGACATTCAATTTATATAGATCTACTTCAATAATGTGCAAGAAATGTTCAAATACCAGGGATGATATGAGTTTGTGAGCTTCAAGTCTAGGGGATCTACCCTATCCTTGTCAGGCTATTCTATCCCAATATTGGGCAAGATGACCGGGGGTGCTACTCAAGGGTGTTTGAGATGGACATTTGGTTCGATGATGCATATCTCGCTAAGACGTTCAATATCTAAAGAGGTGATTTTGACTGTCTTGAATCCACCTCAACTTGGATCAATGAGCAGGATTTCACAGTGAGCACCTTTGTAAATTGGTTATGTCTCATGCTGTTGTTGATCTCAGTCATACACCTCGCTATTGGTTGTTGACTCTAGAGGCAAAAGTGGTACACCACTTGATATCTTATAATATCTTGCTGAAGTCTGGGTCAAGGGATTATATCTCGTACCTTGACTGCTTTGTGATGTGGTGTTTGTTTTGAGGAAGAAGCTGTAGCTATTAAGACTGATCGTAAGATGAATGTTTGTGAAGATAGTAGGGAAAAGGATTATACTGCCATATAGGGGCATCCTATCTAGGATGTTTTTCAGAGAGAGAGTCACGAGGACTCCACATACAGTTCTAAAGAAGATCAAGAGCACGGATGTCTTCTCCTCCTGTACTCTAAAGTTGATGGGGTATGAGCTCGCTGGTAACATGTGGTTGCCTACCATACCTTAGAGAGGTCCAGGGCCTCAGGAGGTTCCATAGGAGCAGAACCACATACCGTAGAATGTCGAGATCATGGCTACGATTACTAGTCTCACTGCATCTATTGTGGAGCTTAAAACCTCCATCTAAGGTGAGATTAGGGAGCAAGCCTCCTCCTCCCAGGCCAGGCATGATGCATTATACGCCGAGTTCACTAAGTTCTAGTCTGATGTGAGGGCGAACTTCCACACACTTGGTAAGCGCCTAAGGGACATGAATGATGAGAACATTGGGGAGGATCAGATGGAGGTAAGTGGTAATGAGGATGACAAGCATGATGATGAGGAGACATGGAGGTGAGCCTTGGAGATTAGCTGATCATTTATTTTATTTTATCAATCCTATCCTTTACATTCATTCATTTACATTTGGGGTCTGTAATAACTTAACAACTTTTTTTTTTTTTGGTTTGCTTTTAGGCTATACACTCTCACCACACACACACACACACACACACACACACAAATACTATTATGTGGTGATTTTATTTTTCTTATACTTACATATATATATATATATATATATCTATCTGATGGTTTGATGGCCTGCATGTACTTTTATATATGTATATATATTTTCCTGATTGATGCCTCCTACATGGTTGGCGCATGCAGTTTATGTGTATTGCCTACTGGTAGAAATTTTAGGTTATTGCATGCTCAAAATTGAATGATATACTATCTACTTGAACCCTTTCATGCGATTTAATATGGGAAATGTCCTGTTTATAGATGGCATGCTGCAGAATTTTTGTTTGAATTTTTTTCAAAAATATTCAAACGTTTTCTAAAATGAATGTGCATGCTAAATCTATTTTTGGATTTTAAAATTCTTGCACTTAGCTCAATTCAATTTGAATCATCTAAAGATTGTTCATATATTTAAATGCTTTGTAATTGGCAGGTGATTTTGGGAAAAAGTTGTATTTTTTTGACGAAGTGCTACTAAAATTTTTCCAAATTCACTGTACACACATCCTACGGTCTTATAAATCTGAATATTTTCAACATAGACTGTGATTTTAGAACATCATTCTTTTTTTGCATCATGAATTTTTTTTTTTTTATCAGTTCTAGTTTTCTTGAATCACCTTATTGGACTTAAAATCAACATCACATGGCAAATTGTATCCCCAAAACAATAATTTGTATCATTTTTTTTAAGGGGGATTTCTTTTAAAAGTCATGTATGCATGAACTAATTTCAAAAAGTAATCTTATGTCATGCGGTGTATTTTTGAGTTTTAAATACCTTGTGTCATATGCTTTCATTATAAGATTAAAAAGAATGCACAATCTAAGGGGGAGCCACTTCACTTGGAAATATATGGCTCTGAAATGTTAAATGTATCTCACTTCATGCATCACTGAAATTTTTATCTTGTGGGAAAACATAAATCTCTAACAATTTGTATTAACAAGTGGAATCAAAAATTGGTATCCTTCAGTCATCTTGAGATGCATGATCATACTATCTCTTTGTCTTGATGATTTGAGTGGTTAAATACTGAACTGTTTGAGTTGTTGGAATTGTTTAACATTATTTTATGGAACTCAAATAGGTCACTTGGGTAAAGATTTAGTTTGGGAAATGCTCTATTTTCAAATGGCGTGCTGCCAAAATTTAAAAAAAAATCCTAAATTATTTCTTTTATCTAAATGACTATTACTCATTGTTTGCCTAAATTATATATAAATCTTTATTTTTAGTCCTTTTTGCTGTTGCCAAAATGGGGAGAAGAGGAAAAATTGGGGACATTAGTTAATTGAATTAGTTAAACTTATTTGAGCTTCAATTCTCTTTATGCATATAGTCAGGAGGATCCTTTCTTGGTTGTACCCACTTTTGCATAAAGTATTTGTCATCATAAAAAAAGGGAAGATTGTTGACCTAGTTTATCATATCCCGTTTTGATAATGAAAAATACACTTATTACTGATGTTTGCACTAAGGCTTACATGCAGGATCAATCTACACATGGAATTGAAAAGAATGCTATATCAGGAAGGCGTATGGTGATATTACAGAAGACTGAAGAATATTGTACTGTATTTTTAATTGTATTTTTTATATACTTCATTTAGGATTTTGATTAATTATGGACTATAATGCTATATGGCATGTAATAATCTGCATCATGCATGGTAGGAAAATATGCTCAAAATGACCTTAGATAGACCTTAGGTTCCCACACTTAGTGCACAAAGCCCCACTATACTTCACATTTTATTAGGGGTTAAATTAAAATCAAAGAATAGACCTTAGGTTAAAATCATAAGGCTTCAGGTGACTGAACCAGGCAAGTCAAATTGCCTTAGTTGACCGAACCGTGGACTAGTCCAAAAGTTGACCAGGCATCGGATGACCGAACCCAAAAAGAATCCATCATCCACGATCGATCGAACTTGTACCTTGTACTTTTTCATCGTCCCCGGTCACCCAAACTTACAGTTCATTTTACCCTCGATTGACTGAACTTGGCAGTTCGGTAAACTAAACTATGGTTTAGACGAGTAAACATCCGACATAATGGAAATTGCTTTTGGTCAGTAAATCGAACCTAAACTCAGGAACCTAAACTTCAAAAATAACCTTTTCTATTGTGTCTGTTCAGGCGACCGAACTATGGATTAGGCACCCAAAACTCTGGGGTTGTTTTAACTTTTACCATGGTTAAGAAAGGTTAAATGGGGTTAATTTTGTTAAATAGTTTTAAAACATTTTTTATAATTACCCTTATGTCCCCAACGGTCAAATTAAGTCCTCTATCTGTAGGGGCTCATTTGCTTGGATTCGTGACGATTAGCAAAAGGAGATTAAGCAAAATCCTCTGAAAAATCCTAATCCCTATTTTGCTATACAAACCTCATACCTCATACACTCATATTCTACTACTCTCTTGAGAAATCAAATCTTTGTGAGTGTTTATTAATTGTTCCATTGAGCCTAAATCCCTCATTGGTATATTGCATTTTATTTTCGTTTCAAGGTTAAGCAAAGATTTTTCCCTTTTATTTTATTTAATAAATCTTTAGGGCTAAGTCAGTCTCTGCATTATCATTGCAAGACTCATTAGGGTTTGTATTTTTGGTGTGCAAAAATATTCTTCACAAGCTTATATTTTTCAAATATCTCTTGAGCTATTATTTTGTAAAAAATCTTGTTTGAGATATTTTGAATATAGTTGCTAAAACACTTTGAAACTTGTTATGATTGATTTACATTGATTAAGTGTTTCAAGGTTTGTTTGGAAATACACTCTAGATCTTGACTGTATATTTACATTAGATTGAGAAGTTAGCACACATCATTAAGCACTAAGCATATTTACTATCATATGTGCTTGCATTATTATTTGGATTGTATTGGCGTGCATATCTGCTTATTGAGAAGCATATTTCCGTGTACGCAAAAAAAAATTACATTTTTCATATTCTAGACGTTGGCGTAAAGAGGGAGACTAGCCTTATTGAATAGTCATAGACTGGCTTCGGCCCAGTTAGGAAAGCTAGGTGCACCATCCTAGTATGGTGTAGTTGTAGGTTGAGGTTAGCCCCGTTAATTAACTTGATTATATACGGTACCGCTCTACTCGTGAAGTGAGCCTTATAGTGGAGTCCTTGTGCTGGTGAGCCATGGCGGGGACATAGGCATTTTGGCCGAACCTCGATAACATATCGTGTGTGCATTTTACATTTTCGCAATTCATTTACCGCACGTGTATGTTTTATTGTGAACAATTTGATTTATAATTGCATAGACAGACCCTAGGTTGTGCAATACTGCTGGTAGACTGGTTAACTTAGGAAATAAATTTTAAATATCCAATTCACCCCCCTTTTAGGATTGCACCAAAGCCTACATGTATGTTTGAATGTATAGCTTCATCATTTTTCATACACACTATTATACTGAATGAGATATAAACTATGGTGAATCGATGTAAATGTTTAAATTAGCTGAAAAAGTTTTTGAAACCTAATTCACCCCTTTCTTGGAATCACAACACTTCCAATAATTGATATCAGAGCCCGATTGCAATAAGCTTAATCACGTTTGCATAAAGATTGCAATGACTCTTCTTCAGTGTATCCCAGTTTTGAGGGTCAGCATTTTGCAAATCCTCCATTGTTTTCAGTGGATAGATTTTACATTTTTTTTTTACTGAAAATGTTGTAAAATTGATTGATTTGTGGATTTGGAAAGTGTTTGTCGAAGTCTTTTATATCCCATTAAAATTATTTTTAAAATATGCATGTTTCCCAAACCTGAAAATGATTTGAATATGCATGACACAATTTTAATGCATATTATTTGAATGTCATGCATATATTTATATGGTGCCTTAGCTACTAATGTCTTTAAAAGATTATGTTATGCAGTAGTAACTAAGGAGTATTTGGGAACCATAAAAAGGATAGAAAACCGACAGAGAGGAGTAAGCTAGTCTGAACTTAAACGTTTAAGGAGTAAAATGGAAAGGTGTATATCTTCCCCCTTCTACTTTTTCGAATGATTTATGTCATTATTTGTATGATATATGTTGTGTTAAATCTTTTATGAATCATGATGTATTTTGTAATGCTAGCATGTTGTCTTATGAGTTGCTCAAAAAGAATTTCATTAATACTTATAAGATGTTAGGACAAAATATAAAAGGGGTTTTAACGCTTTAAATGTCTTAATAGTGTTTTGTGCTTAAAATTTTAAATTTTAGTATACATTGTCATTATACTAAGAACAGTAGAAGAGGATGCCAATATGTGTTTTCAAATGATAAATATCCAATCTATTTGCTTAATGTACATATATCATCATGATTGGTTAATATATATATAGTGGCTATAGCTTGCTTAAATAAATACCCTTCAAATGGACAATGGATTTTAATTTGTGAAACAATGCTATATATATGCTTATATATAAATATCTTTAAATATAGCATATTCTTTTTGTCCATCACACTAAATTGATTTATAGGAAATTAAATTTATACTGTATATCATATTTTCCTAAACTCAGCATAAAAACCAAGATTGAAATCAATGAAAATCTTAGAGCAAGTGGCTAAGAGAGTGAAGAATTTATAAAAGAAAAAAGGCATAAGATGAGTGCACAACTTGGGGGGAGCATGTCATTTTCATGACTCTTTAATTTAAATGTTCTCATAATTTTTATTTCGCTTACACGCCTACATAAAAACAACACTGTAGTGTACTATCCATAAATTTCTAATTGTTTTAAATTCTTCTGAGGGATAGTTAATTTTTTATCACTGCACTGAACTCTAGATGTCCAATTCTACGTAATAACATATTATGTGATAAATGGCTAATTTTCCTTTTAATCTATTTTTGAGCTAAATGCCACTATTCATTACTTGTGTAATGATTTTATTTTTGATGGATGGTTTATATTTTATGAATCATTGATTGACTACTGATTGCATGCTTGATTTGAATGCCTCTTGCGTGACTAATGCATTGATGTGAATTGCATGCTGGTAGTCGATATAGGTTCTTGCATGCTTAAACTAATTGATATCTACAAGATGCAGATTATTTTAAATTGCTTGCTTGAATCTATTGGTTTCAGGTAGATGGTAAAACGGGAAAACGTCTAATTTACACATGGCATGCTGCTGAAATTTTGGTAGAACTTTTCCCATAATAAGATAATAATTTAATGCATGCTAAAATGTTTTTCAAAGGATGAGTGAATCATAAACAAATATTACATTTCATCCTTAGTTGAACATGCATGCACAAGAACATATAGGGAATACTGCACTGGTTAAATGATAAAATGCCTTAATAGATAACTAGCATAGTTGCATAAAAAAAGAGTGCTTATACTATTTGGTATACTTAGTAGAATTAATTATCAATTAGTATAAGCAACTTGTTAGCCTTGGTGTATTCCCAAGAGGAGGGGTTAATTGGGTATTTGAAAATTCTTCCTAGGTTTAAATAATCTGACAATAGTATTTCACAACCTACGGTCTTTCTATATACACATAAACCCAAATGCGCAAATAATATGCAAAAATTAAATCATGCACAACATTCATAATATAACATACACATGTGGTAAATATAAAGTGCGTAAATATAAACAGACACACGATATGTTATCGAAGTTCAACTAATACTGCCTACGTCCCCGCCTTGGCTACACCAGCATAAGGATTCCACTACGGCTCACTTAATGGGTGGAGTGGCATCAGTTACAACCAAGTCAATTCACAGGGCTGACCTCAACCTACACTTTACCAGAATGGTGCACCTAACTTTCCTAATCGGATCTAAGCCAATCTGGGACTATTCAACAGGGCTAGTCTCTCTCTTTATGCCCATGCCTGGAATACAACAAATGTAAATTTTACGTACAAACAAATGCTTCTTACACAAGTTGATATGTACCACTACGCACAATATAATCAATGTGCATCAATATGTATGAACTATAAGCTCGGTGCTACGTGAGCAATCAACACTCAATAAGATGTATAATTTCAAATATGCACAGACTATTCTAACAAGCTAATCTTTGAAATAAAAGTATATCAAATCTCAATATCATATTAGTATTTTAAAGATGCTAGCAATAATTTTCAAATGAACTCAAAAATATTTTCTCAAATGTATCTAGCACAAGAGTTGTTTGAAATTTAGATTTGTAAAATATTTTTGTACACAAAAGTATAAGCCCAAATGAGTATTGCAATGATAATACAAACTCACTTGGCTATATGATTTTTCCCAACCAAAGATTTAACAAATTAAATTGGGGGAAAAAATCTAGCTCAACCCTCAATATGACAATCAAATGTGTAATATACAAGTGAGAGCTTCTAGCACAATATAACAAACAATAAACACTCACAAGGCTATATTTCTTAAAGAAATGGAAGTATTATGAGTGTATTGGGTTTGAATGAACAAATAGGGTCTAGGAATTTTGAGAGAGTTTTTGGCTAATCCTATTTTCTAATCACCACTAATTTTGGCAAATAAACCCCTATACATAAAGAATGGGTAAATAATGACCGTTGGGGACATATAAAGTATTATTAGATTTGTTTTAAAACCAATTAAGAAAATTAACCCAATTTACCTAATTTTAACTTCGGTAAAATATTAAGCAACTCGAGAGATTTTGGGTGGCTAAACATTAGTTCGATCGCTCAAATAGACTCAGCTCGAAAAAGAGTTTAAAAAAGTTTAGTCGCTTGAGTCTAGGTTCGATTGGATGAACAAAAATTAGAAACATTATGTCCATGGTTCGGGTACCCAGAGCAAAGTTTGGTCGCTCAAGGCCTTTTTGAATGCGGAGGTTCGATCACCCGGGTTGGTGAAAAGTGCTCTGACACTAGTTCAGTCGTCAGGAGATGATATGCTCATTTATGGTTTGGTCGCCTAAAACTAGGTCAACCAGCTAACCTCCAAGTGGTTCAGACACTCGAGGTGGTTTGAACACCTGGGGTTCGGTCGCTCGAGCTCTCTCATTTTACGCTCCTTTATGTCCAATTTTAAACTAATTGATTCCCTTGATTATGTAAGTGATATGGGGATTGTTTGTACATTTGTTTATGGACCTAAGGTCTCACTAAGGCCTTTTAAAGTATGCGAAAAAACTTGGCGTCGATTGACCGAAGGGTGATCCCTAAGGTCTCTCTAAGGTCCTGACTTTTAAGTTCTACATGCCTGATACGTAGTTTATTACAGACCTTTTTGAAATGAAATTATTACAGACCCAAATAACATTACAACAAATAATAAATGTGCCGGGGTCTTCCTTTTCTTCAAGTCATTGAGTGCCATCATATGATATTATCAGTGAAAACCTGCACAATAACTCAGCAGACATTAAATACATAAGTATTTTTCATAATCAAAATAGGGTATGACCCATAGGGTCAACACAACTCATTTCCCTTTCCTAGGATGCCAAATAATTGTATAGGTTAGTACATGTAAAAATGTTGTATAAATTAAAACATGTACACATTATGTTGCCCTAGGAAGATTTATTTCATGGACAACAATTGGTCCAACTCTTTGGGTTTTGTACTTTCACTCAAGACCCAAATGATAAAGTATCATCCATTTAATTAAACGTCTTTTATCTTGATGATGGTCCATAGACTAGGAGAATTGCTTGACATAGGGGGAGTGTTTCTTATTTTGAACCCCTATTGCATCATCTTGAGTATAGCTTTGATTGGCTATTGTGCATTATATTTAAATGCAATATGTCATGCTTATATGTTGAATGTCTAGTATTTCCTGCATGCTGAAATCCTTTGAAAGGATGTGAAATTAGGAATAGCTTCCCAAGAGGGGCCCGGGGGGGGGGGGGGGATGAATTGGCTTTTTAAAACTTTCTATTTAATTCTTTTAAATTCCTTAACTTCTTTTAATATGTAACCAATTCTTTGACTTGTTTATTTATTTTGTCAATCAAACAAGAACTTGATTTCTTTTGAACAATCAATCAACAACACAACTAAAAACAATTAAACATTCAATCTTCAACCACACTTTGAAAGTAAAAACAAACAAACAATTAATCACATATTCCAAACCAACAAAACCACAATTTATTTACAAAATATAAGTTTACTGCAGCACTATTAGATTGATGAAATCATTCAAGATTTAAGAATCTTGGAATATAAAAAAAATCTTTATACCATCCAATCACAATCAATATAATATATGTAACTTTCAGCTTTTGATGTTTTTAGCCCTGTGGTGAATGAGAGTTTTGAACAAAGCCCTGTATAAAATTTCTTCTTTAATATGATGTTCAATATAAAATCTAATTACTCTTTTCAAACTTCAGAATTCAAATAAACTCTTAAGTTAATTTATCTCTAGGATGTTTAGCCAAGTAACGTACTCCCATATGGTTTCCGCAAACAATGGTTCAACCAACGTACTCCATTTCGGTTTCCGCAACCCAAATCAAAATCAAATTTTAAGGTTTACTTGATTTCCAAATATACGTAGTTTATATGACTTCAAATTTAAACCATCCACGCAATTTAAATATGTACTAAAAATAAAGAATAAGGAAAGAGAGTGTGAGATGGGGATTTTTACGAGATTCGACTTATACCCAGCCTACGTCCTCGCTTTTGGAAAACCACCAAAGGATTCACTAAACCTGTTCCTTTAATAGACGGAACAATACCTTTACAATACTCCTTGGTTAAGGCTAGAGCCCGCCTTCTCCAAACGATATCCCCTCGTCCGGTCACTCCTTAACTAGGCTAGAGCCCGCCGCTCTAAGCAATATCCCCTTGCTTAGCCAACGATCCAAACAACCTTTGAAATCATCAATCTACAAGATACAAATCAAATAGTTGTGTATAAGAAATTGCTCACACAAAGAGCTAATTAGTACAAACAATTTAGAACTAATATACTTCAAATTTAAAATATCAAAAGAATGAAGTAAGAAGCTCAATATAAATATCACCGGTTTACTTCTCTTTGATGAGGATCAAGAAAATAAATTAGATACTTTAGAGAAGTTGTAAAAGCTTAGAGATTTCTTAGAAATTTCACAGTAATTCAGAGCTTTAAAAGAAATAGCAAGAAGTTTTGAGTGAAAGAGATCTTGAAAGAATTTTCAATGCTTGGTATTTTTCTTTCTCATAAACCATGTATATATAAGCTTCAAAAAAAACTTTTATTCGTGCTCCCCAAGTTTACTTGGAGTGCCCCCAAAGTTTCCAAAAATATTAGGGTGCAAGTTAATTAAATTTGAAAAAGAGAAGTTTGAAATATATTCCCGTTTCCGTACTTCGGTTGCATGAAGTGCATCCTCAGCAGCTTGAAGTAGGTTCAGGAGCCTGAAGACACAGGGTCAGGCACCTAAAGATACATTGTCTGTTTGATTTTCTTCAACAAAAATCTTCGGTTGCCTGAGGATCTAACCTCAGTTGCCTGGACAGTACAAAATCACTTTCCTTCTTAATTTTTCAAAGATTTTGGTTTCTTTGCTTTCTTACGTTTGAAAAACATTTTCTGGGGTATGAAAATAAAGTCTCTAAGTATATTTATCCCCTAATAAGCTTCATTTCATTCACAATGACATTTTTAACTTTGAAATACTTACATGAAGATTTCCTAACAATATGAACATTTCTTGTTCTTTGAAACTTTATGATCATCTTGAAGCTTTAGGTTCGTTTCATCTTTAGATGTCTTTGTGCTTCCTGGTTTGATCACTTCATGACACAACATACACCTTTAAGCTTGTTGGTGATCTTTTGAAGCTTTTTTGTGTTTGGCTTTTTTAGATTCTTGAAAATATCATTACTTGAACACATAATGTCATTAACCTTTTCTTCATTTGTTATCATCAAAACAAGAGGTGAAAGCCTTGTTAGGCCAACAGGATGAATATATGATGCTTGCTATTTAATGAACATCATTCTTGAATGAAATGCAAGTAAGCGTGTATGCATATATACAAGGGTGCTTAAGACCTTCTCTTAAGAAAATTAGTAAGAGCTTAACTCCTATAGTCTCTTGCATACTGAGTTTTGTCAAAAAGGATGACTATATGTTAAATGTACTTAAATGAAAATTCATCCTTGCCCTTAAATGCACTTATGTGTGCTTAAGAATATACCGAGGAGGTTAAGTCCCACTTTTAGGAAAAATGAATAAGAGATTAATGCCTATAATCTCTTGCATGCTAAGTAATATTAAGAAGAATGAACATATGATGGATGTGCTTGAATGAAATTCATCCTTGAATGTACATATACTTATGTGTGCTTGAAAAACATCTTGGCCTCATCGATGAATTCTTAAGGCCACTCGGAGATGAATGATCTACTCTCATCAATGAGAAAATATTGAGAGCTCCAAAAATTTTAGACAAGCTATATGATGACAAACTCGCGTTCTCGTCGATGAATGAGTGTTGAACACTCATCGACGAACATGTGCACTCGTCGACAAGTATGTCGCGCTGAACGACACTCCAACACGGACACAGATGGAAATTTTTTATTTTAAATGATCCAACGACTAGAAATCATTCAGATGGCGAGAACATTTATAAACATAACCTCTAAACCCTAGGGCACTTTTTGCATATTTCTTAAGAGCTTTGAACGTATTACACACTTCTTGCTTGAACTCCAAAGCATACACATCAAGTTTGGGCATTTCTTGCATTGAGTTTCAAGATCAAAGGCCATTCACTCATATCTTTTTGCGAACAACTTGGGTATTGAGGTTTGGTAAACAAAGTATTGTTTTTGATATATTGATCTTTATTCGCAAAGTTTTGTACTCTTACAATTCTATTGTTAAATATTTCTTGAGAGCAAGAACTTGAGTTTTTCATATATATTTTTACGTGAAGAAATTTTTAAAGGGTTTATCAAAGCTTAAATATTTGAAATTATTCACTTTTATTCAATTTTTTTTTTCTGAGCATAGTTATTGCAAAACATATTTGATTAGATCTTCGAAGCAAATTTGTCCTTCAAATATTTTTATAAAGATCAAATAGTGGATTAGATATTTGGAGTAAAACTGATTGATTTAGATCTTTGGAGCTAAACTATGTTAAATATATTTTTTTTACAAAGATCATTTAGTTGAATCTAATCTTTGAAGCAAAATAGCCATATCTATATTTCTACAAAGATTATTAAAAGAATTTCATTGACAACATCACATACACTCATTGAGCTTCATTTTATATCATCTGAGTATGTATTAGGATTTCAATTGTACTCATTAGCTTGTTAAGGAGCATTTGAGCTTTGCAGAAAATTGTAACTATATCGTTGTATTTACGGTTTGGGTTGTAAACTAGAGTGAGGAGGAAGTTACACCTCTTGTAAGCAACGTATTGTAATGGGAAGTTTCGTCCTAGTTAAAGGAACAAGATTAGTGGAATCCTTGAGTGGATTGCTCAAGGCGAGGACGTAGGCCGGGTTAGTTGAACCTCATAAAAACCGTGTTTGCATCTCTCTTTGCCTTAACTCTTTTAATTTCCACTTGCACTTAATTTTGTGGTTGTTGTGTATGTGTTAATAGGTTAGTACGTCAGTATAGGAATTGGGTAAGATTAATTGATTAATAAATTCACACATTAAAATTGATAAGTTGAGAAATACTGAACAGCTTGTCATCTAAGTTGTACGTGTATGGTTGTAAGTAGTTCAAAAGTAGAACTTGAGTGACACAAATGTTAAAATACCCAATTCACCCCCCTCTTGGGATTACACCTAAATTAACATTTGGTATCAGAGCCTTGTTACATAGACTTAATTATTTCTTTGTAAAATATCTAAATGGCGCACATCGGTGTATCCGCATTTGGTGAGGGACACTCATCCACATTACCACCCATTTTTTGTGGTGTAAATTATACTTATTGGAAACAAATAATGTGCATCTTCCTTAAAAATTCTGATTGGAAAGTGTGGAAGATTGTCTCCAAAGGAGACCATGTCGCTATGAAAATTATTGATAAAGAAAGTGTACATAAGACTGAAGAGGAATACACAAATGATGATTGGAAATTAGTTCAAGTTAATGCCACTACTATAAATCTTGTGTATTGTGTATTAGATGTAAATGAGTTTAATAGAGTCATGGCCTATAAGACTGCTAAAGAAATTTGGGAAAAATTAGAAGTCACCTATGAAGCTACCGAAGATGTAAAGGATAGTGGGATAAATAGGAAGCGGTTCAAAATCAGAAGATAATATGACACTTCTAACTAGGAAGTTTCAAAAGTTCTTGAAAAAGAATAGGAAATACCCCAGAAAATTCTAGGACTAAAAAATAGAAAAGGGAGAGTCAAGTAGAAGAAAGCAAAAGAATGTTCCTCCAATGTGTTATAAATGCAGAAAAGTTGGTCACATCAAGCCAGATTATCCCTAGCTAAAGAAAGTGTCAAAAACTAAGAAGAAGGCACTAAAGGTTGGTTGGGAACACACAACACCACTAGTTTCGACTCTGAATCTAGCAATAACCAGATTGCGAATCTGTGTCCGATGGCTCTTGAAGACCACGAGGTACAATCTTTTTGCTTTGTCTCATTTTATTATTCCAGTGATTCCAAATGAAAATAACATGCTTTCTTATGATGAACTACAATAGGAATATTTGTATACTCTGAAAATGCTTCAAAAAATGACAAACGGAAATTATGATTTGAAAACTAAGCTAAAGGAATTTTCAAAACTTTTGGAAAAACAAGATGAATCTCATACTTTTATAATAAAAGAGAAGGATTTGAAAATTATGGAGTTAGAAAAAGAGCTAGAAGATAAGTCAAAAGTTCTTCATAAATTTATAGAAGGCCAAAATGTTCTTGATAAAATTCCCAATGCTCAAAGAAACTCACTTGTTAAAGAAGGACTTGGTGTTAATGGAAAGGAATACCTAAAATAGAAACATCTTCACATAGGCTATTTTGTAAGAGAATCACAATCCTATGCTCCATCTAAAGACAATTATAGATATACTACATGCTTCAAATGTAAGAAGCTAAGACATATACAATTTGATTGTCTGTTTAAGGACAAGGATGTAAGAATTAAGAAAATTTGGAAAGTGAAAGGAGAATCTGATACTAACACCAAAGGACCCAAGAAAATATGGGTACCAAAGTAGTTATCGAAGTATGTTTTGAAGATGTGCTTGAGATCATCCTTGTCAAAGGACAAGTGGCAAATGGATAGCGGATGCTTGCGATATATGATAGGAGATAAAGCTAAATTTGCATCCATCGCATCCAAAGATGGAGGATTCATTACATCTGGGGATAACTCAAAAGGGAAAATTATTAGAGTAGGTAAAGTTGGTAAGAATCCATCGTTGGTTATTGATAATGTCTTATTGGTAGATGGACTAAAACATAACCTATTAAGTATAAGTCAATTGTGTGAGAAAGGTTATAGAGTTTCATTTGAACATGACAAATGCTCTATAGAGAATAAATCTGAAAACAAAATATTGTTTACTGTTGATCGTCATGAAAATGTCCACACCACTAGCTTTGATAATCTTGATTCTTAACATGTAACTTGCTTCTCTGCTATAATGAAGCTAGTTGGCTTTGGCATAGAAGATTAGGACATGCAAATATGGACTTATTATTTAAACTAGTCAAAGGAGAATTAGTTAAGGGATTACCTAAGACAAAATATGCCAAAGATATAATATGTGATACATGTCAATTGGGAAAGAAAATAAAATCTAACTTTAAGAAGAAGAAAGTTATATCCCCCACTAGACCACTTCAAATATTGCACTTAGATCTATTTGGTCCTAATCCAACTCAAAGTCTAGGTGGTAAATTATATGCTTTCATCATTTTTTATGACTATTCTAGGTTCACATGGGCAATATTTCTTACACATACATATGAAACTTGTGAACAATTTACTAGATTGTGTAGAAAAATTTAGAATGAAAAAGGCTATATGATCACACACATATGAAGTGATAGGGGTAGAGAATTTCAAAACAAAGGTATTGAAGAATACGGTGACTCACTAGGAATCTCTCATAATTTTTCGCCACCTAGGACACCTCAACAAAATGGGGTAGTTGAGAGAAATAATAGATCTTTATAGGAAATGGCTAAAAATATGCTTAATGAACATAAATTACCTAAATATTTTTGGGCCGAGGCAGTGTACATTGCCTGCTATGTATTGACTAGAGTAATGATTAGACCCACTCTGAATAAAACTCCTTATGAATTGTGGAATGGGCATAGACCAAACATTTTTGTTGATTTTTTGAGTCCGATCCCTGGTTTTGATAATGACAAACCTCTTGTTACTAATGTGTGCGCCTAAGTACTTGAACAGGTTAATAATTTAGATCACACACATGAAAGTGAAGTGGAAGCCAGAAAGACCTTATACAAGCACATACTCCTGGAATATTTCATGGGAATATGAAGAGCAAAGAAGAAGATGTGTTCTCTTTATTTTAAAATGCATTTATTATTTAAAGGTCTGTAATAATATTATGGTATGTAATAACTGCATCTGCATGCATGATAGGATGCATAAGCTCAAGACCATAGATTTATCTTAGGGATCACCTTCGATTGACCGACATCAGATTTTTGGAGTTAACTCTCAATGACCTTAGATCGACCCTAGGTCCCTTCACATCACTTGCATGAATCCCCTCTATCTTACAAATCATAACTATGCAAACAGGGGTAAACTATACTAAAAAACAGGACAAATTTGTTAGTTTGAAAGGGCTTCGGGTGACCAAACCTAGTGTGTTGAAAATGCCTCAGTCGACCGAATAGGTAAAAGTCCAAAATGAATGCATTGTTCACGGTCAGCCGAACCATGAATGCTGACTTTTTCACCTTCCTTAGGCGCCCAAACTTTAAGTTTAAATTCGGACCAGGCAACCGAACTGACAAGTTTTGCAGACCAAATCGTTCACCTAGTGACTGAACCTTGAACGTCCAGAAAATTGCCTTGGCTCAGCCACCCGAACCTTTCCCCGGGCACCTGAAGTTCAAAAAATAACTTTTCTATCCGTGTTTGTTCGGGTGACCGAGCCTATGCACCAGCCAACCAAAACTCTCGAGTTGCCATATTTTTTAACCATGGTAATTGATGATAATTAAGGGAAAATTGGATTAAAAGCTTATTAAATAATATTAATATTTCCCTCTATGTCCCAACGGTAATTTTTTTGGTAGAGTCTATATATATATGCCCTCATTTTCAAAGATTAAGCATAGATTAGCAAACTTGACGAACAAAAACTCTATGAAATTCTTGCAAATTTTTTTCATACTTTCACTCAAACAAACTCATATATTTTACTCCTACTGATTTCTTATTGCAAAATCATTCTTGTAAGAGTGTCTTGAAATCATCCATCTCATTTACAATAGATCACACTCTTATTACACCTGCACATTAGATATTTATTTTAGAAGAGTGAGCTAGATTTTTCCCTTGGTATTTAATCCATAAATCTCTTTTTGGAAAACTCTTGGGCTTGTGAGTCTTGCATTCTTGTTGCAAGATTCGAGAGCTTGTATTGTGATATTGCCAAATATTTTCTAATAAGCTTAATTTCAAATACCTCTTATACTTGATACTTGAAATTTGTTCTAGAGATATTTGGTCGTGTTCTTAAGTTTTTTTTAGGTTGTTCTTGTGATTAATATATATATAGTGTGACTGAAAGACTTATTCACAACACTCTCACATATTAATTGTTATAGTTGCATATTATTGAGAGTTGGCATATAGACTTCACTGAGCTTATACACTCATATCATACTGAAGTGTAATTTGTTATTGTATTGTGCATATTGGTAGATATATGCTTATTGGAGAAGCACATATATTTTACACAAAATTTGTGTGTCATTATTCATTATATTTCAAGCATGGCCTGATGGGGTGTTAATCTAGTCTGTAAGGATTGATTGTAAAGGTTGAGGTTAGCCCTGATAATTTGACCTGGTGTTGTAAATGGTGTCGCTCCACCATTTAAGTGAGAAATAGTGGAATCCTCGGGCTTGCGAGCTGAGGAGGGGCGTTGGCAGTATTGGCCGAACCTCGATAACATTTCAGCACTTGAATGTTTGTGTTTAAATGTTTAAATATTGATTAAGTTTATGATTATATAGAAAGACCCTAGGTTTGTGCAATACTATTTGAGGAATCTGAATTGACCTATGAGAAAGTTTAAATTTCCAATTCACTCCCCTCTTGGGAATACACCAATTCCAACAATTTCCTATTTTCATATCTTTGGCTGCAAATGTTTTTTTCTTCCAGATAATGAACACCTAGGAAAATTTAATGCCAAATCAGATGAAGGTATCTTTCTCGGTTATGCCGTAGATAATAAAGCCTACAGGGTGCATAACAAAAGAATGTTAACTGTAATTGAATCCATCCATGTAGTGTTTGATGAGTCCAATCCCTTCTCAAAAAAGACTGATGAGGATGAGATTGAGATAGGTAAGGGATTATAAACTATCTATTGAAAATAACTCGGATAAGAACATTGAAATTAATGAAACAACTTCAGAGGATATTCAAGTAGAAAAAGAGGTTAATGAACTACCTAGAGAATGAAAGTATGTAAGGAATCATCCCATAGAACAAATTATAGGTGAACCATCACGAGGAGTAGTTACATGATCATCACTTAGAAATATGGTTAGTCATTTTGCATTCTTATCACAAGAAGAACCGAAGAATGCGAGTAAAGCAATTGAGGATGAATCATGGGTGATATCTATGAAGAAGATTTGAATCAATTTGAGAGAAATAAAGTCTAGACATTAGTTCCTAGACCTGATAATCATACAATTATTGGAACAAAATGGATATATAAGAAGAAGAAAGATGAAAATGGAATAGTAGTTAGAAACAAAGTTAGACTAGTAGCTCAAGGATACAACCAGAAGGAATGCATATATTTTGAGGAAACATTTGCTCCTATAGCTAGAATGGAAGCCATTAGGATTTTATTGGCATATGCTATTTTTGAGAATTTTAAATTATATCAAATGGATGTGAAAAGCGCATTTCTAAATGGCTATATTAATGAGGAAGTTTATGCTGAACCCCCAGGGTGTGAAAACCACAAATTTCCAAATCATATCTATTAATTAACTAAAGTCTTGTATGGATTGAAGCAAGCTCCTAGAGTTTGGTATGAAAGGCTCTGTGGTTTTCTTCTAAATAATGGGTTTACTAGAGGGAAGATTGACACAACACTCTTCATAAAGGCTAAAAATGAAAATTTGCTCCTAGTAGAAATATACGTACACTACAAAATATAAGGTTGTTAGTGAAGGATCAAAATCGTCACTAATAATCACAAAACTTTCACTAATAGTATTAGGGATGGTTTTATAAGTATTAGTGACGGTTTTGAATTAGTTGTCATAACTGCAGTTACTAATAATTATTAGTGATGAATTTTACAAAGCGTAACTATAAATTCTACATTGATTCGGCTCAAAACCGTCACTAATTGTAGAGTATTAGTGACGAATTTCAAAACCGTCACTAATAGTGGAGCATTAGTGACGAATTTCAAAATCGTCACTAATAATATACCATTAGTGAAGAATTTAAAACCATCACTAATATTTTGAAATTCATCACTAATACTCTACTACTAGTGACGGTTTTGAAACCTTCACTAATACTTAAAAATAGACAATTATTAGTGACGGTTTTAAAATCGTCACTAATAATTTAAAATTAATGATTTTTTTAGTCATTAATTCCTATAAAAATCGGTAATTACATTTTCGCATACATAACATTAAACCATAATTACTGAAAATTCATAAATCATTCAAAATTATAATACAAAAGCAAATACAAATACAAATTCAATTAAAATACAAAAATTACATCTACTTAGATAACCAAAAAAAATAAAAAAAATTTAAGACTCAAAATTCAAATTCAAATTCAAATACATTATACAAATTCAAATTAAAATACAAAAATTCCATTTGCTCAGATAACAAAAAACATACAAAAAAATAATAAAAAATTGCATTCGAATGTAGTGCATGACATTGTGCTGATGTTGTAATAGCCGCAAATCCTACAAATTAAGAATTATTAAAAAAAAAATAGTATACGATTTTTGAACATATATGTATACGTACTATAAGTATTAATGATTTGATAGCAAAATAATCGGATATTCGAACATAGTTAAAAAAAATGATACAATTTTAAATAGCTAAGTTTTATCAGTTTAGAACAAATTTGGCAGCACTTCGTATGTAAATAAGACATTTTCCATAGAGATATGCACCAAACGTGGGTGTTTACAATAAACAGTTCACAATAATCCGACCAGTAATGAATTTTATGAGTGCACAAGAGCTTCATATAATAAGTATTATATAATGTAATGTGTTCATACATCCCACAAACAATCTATATCAGAATATAGTTCTATGAAAAAATAGAATGTGATGTTCATGGTTTACATGGCTTCCTTAAGACTCAAAAACAATTATAATAATCCAATAATGTAAATGAGTCCATGATTGATAGAATTTTCACTTAGCATATGCAAAAGTAAATTTAGAGATGAAGTTCAAAATTCATTTGAATTTCACTCATCCATTCAAAAATGTTTTAACATTCAACACACTATCATCATTTTCACAAATATGGTATATGAATTTGATTATTTTGGGGAAAAAATTAACAAATTTTTGTTAGCACGCCAGCTATAAATAGAACATTTTCCAAACCTACAAATCACCAAAACATGTAATTCACAATAATCCAACCAGTAATGAATTTTATGAGTGCACAAGAGCTTCATATTAGTAGACTATGAATAACAAACACAACATACAACTAAGGATGCTGCATAGTCTAAATGAGAGGAAGAGTGTCCCTAAACAACTCTCAAACCAAACATAAAACCAAATTTGAGAGCTAACGAGGGAAAGATAAGGGGAAAAACATAAAATAGAGTGTCCACTAATCAACTCAGATGAATCAGATTTAGAGGAGATCAATACTATGATACCATGTTGTAAAGTCAGAGATGTAGAAGAGGAAAGAGAAGAGGATAAAAGAAAAAATAGGTGGCAGTTTCTTGGAGCATACATACAACTCCAAGTTCATCCTTTTATATATTAATAATAGTAAGACATGAAAAACTAGTCCATCTAATCCTAACGTATAAAGCTGTCACTTAATGTACAGAAGTGTAAACTTATCACCACAATCTTTGAAATCAAAATAAAACGTCACCCTATGTTGCATTTTCACTTTCAGTCTATTAGCATAACATGAATAAATAGTTCCATCCATTGGACTTTTCTAACTTCACAAGAAAACAAACAATATAAAACAATGGTTTCCATCATTGTAAGTCCATTTTAGTGCATCATATCAAATAAAATAGGGCAGAATAGCAGACAGCTCCTGTACATCCTTGAAATGAATTAAAGGAAACATAAACATGAAAAGCCATCCACATACAATGAAAAATATGAATATCAGATGAGCATCCAAGTTTTCTAGAACCAAAGACAGCCTGAACTAGTTTCTAGCGAACATTTCCATTACTATTGAATGACATAAACCAAGTGTTAGACATGAGTGCATATATCTAGCATTCTAAAGAGTAAAACCTATCCAAAACAACTCAACTTGTTAAAACCAGAGCATACAAATGTGCAACTCTGTCCAACTGAACTCAACAGCAGCATATATTTTTAGGACAATTTCTAGAAGGAAAGAAGTCAACAAACGAAATGCAATGACATTCTTTTGACATTAAAACTGAGGTCCATTTCTACTAACCAAAAATTCAAAAACAATTTTCCAAGTAAGATCATAGTTTGTCCAAAGTACAACTCATGTTTTAACTGTTCATACAACAAATACAACTTGATTGTTAGAAATATGAATAAACCTAACCAAATTTTTGTAAAACAAAGACAAATATCAAACCAAACATCTCCATTTTCAGCAAGAACCAATCTACTCCAATCCATTTGCAATATGCAATAACTAACTCACGCATTAAAACACATATGCACATAAAAATTAACAGGGAAAATTTAAAAAGTTTTCCTATTTTTATTTGTATAATTAGAAGATATTTCAATTAGTATAAACAAAAACCAAAACGTTCATCATTCCCACATCAAATATATAAATTGTACAATTCCAACCCACATCAAGGAGGAAAAATTGTTGAGAGAAAGGGAATTAAAATTTTAATCCCCAAGTAAGATCATAGTCTATCCCAAGTCTATCTCATAGGTCAAATGGTTTCAATCTAAACCTTTTTTTAGAGTTGGTGAGATGTCATTAAGTGTGATTTGATGAAGTTGTTTCATGAGTTTTAGGCTAATGGGGTGATTCCAAAAAGTATCTCAACTTTAATCACTTTGGTTTCAAAGAAAGACCACTCTGTCAATGTTAGTCATTTCCATCCTATTAGTTTGATTACAAACATTTATAATATCATTGCAAAGGTCCTCACTGAGAGGATTAAGATGGGATTGTTTCTATGTCAAATGGGACATTTTCTCATAAAACCTGTACCTGAAGCCTGATTGCTTTAGCAAATAAATCATTTCAAGCATGCAACGACCTAAATCCACAACTAGGCATTGAGTCAGGACATTTTTCCCCTCATAGGGAGATAAAGGCAAGGGACAGAGGCAGGTCGGGCAGGGTAGGGAAATAGTTTGTTAGCCTAATATACATTGCTGGCCATTTTCCAAGAGATGGCTCAATAGTTATTAAATTTCCAATTCAATCAACAACAAGAAAATCAAAAACAAAATCTAAAATATGCATAGTGAATTGCAAGATGTAATCGAATCACCATCCACTTCAACATTCCATGGTTATAACAGTAGGTTGCATACCAAAAATGTTCAAATCATAGACTTTTCTTATTATTGCTGTTAGCTTTACCGTTAACCCAAGAGGGGGGGGGGTGAATTGGTATTTTAAATTCAATCCCTAGGTGAATGTTCTAACACCAGTATGTTCACAACCTTAAGGACAATCTACTACAAGTAAAGTAAATATACCAGAATTTAAATAAAGCAATTTAATTAACACCACATGCACCAGAAAGCAGTAACGTAAAAGTGACACACAGGGATGTTATCGAGGTTTGGCCAATTGCCTACGTCCCCGCCTTGGCTAACCAGCACAAGGATTACCACTATAACTTGCTCACTTAAACGGATGGAGCAGCACTATATGTTAGAATTGGTGTATTCCCAAGAGGGGGTGGGTGAATTGGAATTTTTAAATTTATCACCTAGGTTAAATAAAATGCTCGTATAAAACAACCTAGGGTTGGTCTATATAATTCCACATGCGCAGATATAAAAGATATGTGGAAATTTAAGTTAAGCGCATCATTCACATAATAACATACGCGTGTGGTAAATGTAAAGTGCAGAAATGTAAATAAACACACGATATGTTATCGAGGTTCGGCCAACAGTGCCTACGTCCCCGCCTTAAGCTCGCAAGCTAGAGGATTCCACTAATAGCTCACTTAAGGGTGGAGCGGCACCGTTTACAACTAGGTCAAATTAACACAGGGCTAACCTCAACCTTAACCAGGTCAATTAGCGGGGCTGACCTCAACCTACACGCCTTAACAGGACGACGCACCTAGCTTTCCTAACCGGGTCTAAGCCAATCCGGGAGTATTCCAGGGCTAGTCTCCCTCTTCAGGCCCGTGCTTGGAAATACAACCAAAGTGTATTACAATCAAATGGTACAGTGATTGTGCTTTCGTGTAAAGCAGATATGTACTCGGATGCGCGCAATAACAAACACCACAGTATGATTCAATATGTAAGCTCAATGTGGTCTAAGATGTCAACTCTCAAATAGATTTACTATCATTGTAATGAGTGCGTGAGAGTGCAAACTTAAATTATCTTTGTATCACAGGATATTCAATCTAAGTGCTCAAACAAAGATATTATCCAAACTTCATATATTTCAATCAACAAGTTTTCTTAATAAATATATGTATATGAAGCTTTAGCAATGTATAAGTTTGGTTTGCAAAAAGAGTTTAATCTTTGTATTCAACTATGGATATAAATCAATGAATATTGCAACAAAGATTTTTCTCACACAAACAAATATCTCTTTAAAGATTTATCAAGACAAAGCACACTAGATATTTGAATGTATTTTGAAAATGTTTTGCAACCAAAAACAAATACAATCTTCTTAAGATGTTGCAATGAAGGTGCAAATCTTAGAAGATCTATCAAAGTCTTCTTAGGATAGACTTATTAGCAAAGTCTCCTAAGAATACTTAGGTTTAGCTCTCAATGAAAATAAATCAATCAAATATGAATGGGAGAGCAAACCTATTAGACAAAACACTCAATCAACTTACAAAATATGTAGGCAATGCTAGAAGGCAAGTATGAGTGGTTTGAGTAATAAAATGAGTAGTATAGGGTTTTTATTTTTCAGAGAATTCTTCCCTAATCAAGGTGGCTAATCTATCTTAATTTTTGCAAATGAACACATATATATAGCCATGGAAGGAAATATGACTGTTGGGGACCTATAGGGTATTATTAGAAAAGTTTAATGACGTTTAAGGTATTTTAACCCTGTTTAGAAAAATATTAACCACGGTAAAAATTGGACCAACCCGAGAGGTCCGGTCGACCAGAACTGGTTCGGTCGACCAGGACTCAAGTAGCTCGGTCGACCAGGGCAATTTTGAACTGAGTGGCTCAGTCGATCGAAGAGGGCGATTTGCCAAATTTCTGAGGTTCGGTCGATCGGAGCCTTTTTGAACTACAGGGCTCGGTCGACCAGACCGTTGGGAATTCTCCCAAGACCCCTCGATCGACCAGGTAGTTGGAGTACAAATTTGGTCGGTCGACCGGGAGGTCAAAGAGTTGACTCCCAGTGGGTTCGGTCGACCGAGGTCAAATGACCTATAAGGGCTCGGTCGACTGGGCCTGGGTCAAACAGTTGACCCGGACCGGTTTCGGTCGACCGGGACAAATTGAACTGAGTTGGCCGGTCGACCAAAAGTGCACCAAGTGTGCATTTCGGTCCCTTCTTGCAACATATATACCCTATTCAAGTGCCTATTACATACAAGTGCAAAGGTGAGTGTCCTAAGGTCACTTGGGGTCCAATTTGAGATCACCGAAAAAGTCCGGCGTCGGTCACCCTAAGGTCTTTCTATGGTTCGGTTTGAGCTTGCAAATTAAATCATGTTTGTGATGTGTGTGCTTATTACAAACCGAAGAACCTTAATTACTATTACAGACAATTTTACTGAAAATTATTACAATTAAGAGTTATGAAATTGTCTTCAAGCCTTTCTTGCTTTGTGCACATCTTGATCTTATCATTCTTGATTCCTGCACAAAACTCAACCACTTATTAGATACAATGAGTATTTGTCATAATCAAAACCGGGCGTGACCAATAAGGTCAACACTATACAAACTAGGTCAATTCAAAGGCTGACCTTAACCGTTACACACAATCCTTACCGGGCTGGATTACCGCCCCCTCAGGCCATGCCTGGAAACACTCATATTTTACAATCAAATGGTACAACAGATAAGTGCTTTCACTTAAAGAAGATTTGTACCCAAATGTAAACACTCGTATACGCATCAATGGCATGGATATAGTGTTAGTTCAGCGATGCAAGATATGTTCAATCAATACTCAACCCAGTATAGTCAATATGAAGCTCAAGAGTATTCAACACAATATGAACAATATGATGCTCAAGGATAATCAGTACAAGCAATGAATTGGAATCTAAACAAGATATTTCAACAGCACGTCAATATTCCAAGTATATTAAGTAGATAATCAAACTAGTTTTAGAATGGTTTCCTTCAATGATATAAGCACAATGCTAGTTTGAAAATATTACTTGCTTGTTTGAAAAATCACTACACACCAAAAATCAAGCTATTGAATACTTGCAACAAATATGCAAATATCCTAAGCTTACTTGGTTTATCCCCACACAAGATGTATAATGAGCAAATTTAGGGGATAAACCTAAGCTAAAACTCCTCAAAAGAGATATGGCAATCAATCACTCAAATAGGAGTTTCTAGCAAGCTATGGCAATCTTAAGCAATCTAGAAATGTTCACACAATCTCAGAAACTATCAAACGAACGGAGATTTGAGAATATTTGGCCAAAAGATGTATTTTTCAATAAAGAGGATATTTTGGCTAATCTATTTGCTAATCATACCCTAAACATGCAAATGGACTCATATTTATAGCCAGGGGTAAAAATATAACCGTTTGGGATATAATGGGAATTATTAAAAAAAGTCCCAAAGGATTAAAATCCAATTAGCTCGGAATAACCTAATTTTACCATGGTTAAACTAATTTTAACTACGCAAGGTTCGGGTGGTTGAACCTTGGTTTGGTCGCTCGATCAGACACAGTTCAAAACGTTATTGAACTAAGTTCGGTCGCCCGGATATAGGTTCGGCAGCCCGAATCAAAGTCAGTAGCCAAGCTTCGTGACTTCGGTTGCCCGATCAACTTTTTGGTGGCCCGAACATCAGTGTTCGGTCGCCCAGGGATATATTTGAACTAAAATTGCAGGGCGCCCGAGTTGGTGAACACTCCCTTTCGAGGGGTTTGGGCGCTCGAGGAAGATGTGTGCATTTAGGGTTCAGTCACTCGAGGTCTGGTCAATATTTTGACTTTCAAGGTTCGGCGCCCGAGGAGTTTTGTACTCCAAAGGTTCGGTCGCCCCAGTCCTCTTGACTTGCTTAGATTTGTCCAATTTTAAGCATAATTATAACACACTCATATATTTTATGCTATATGTGTGAGTGTTAGAGCCTAGGGTCTTGCTATGGTCTAATTGAGCTTACGTTATATCTTATATGTATGATGTGCAGGTGATAAACATACAACCATAGCCTAGGTTACTATTACGGACCCATATAAATTATTATAGACCGATATGAATTATAATTACAAAAACAAGTCTTCATGGTATTCTTGTTTCTTCAAGTGTCCTTCCTTGGGATATTTATTTGATCTTGCACAAGCACTTGACAAACATCAAATATCAGTATTTGTCATTATCAGAACCAGGTGCGACCTATAAGGTCAACATTCTTCCCCTTTTTGATGATGCCAAATGCGCCATGCAAAAATTGGGTATAGCTTAAGGAAACTCCCCCTAACAATATTCATCATGTTTTTATTTAACCCAAGTTTTTGCCCTACATCTCCCACTTTTGGCAACAGCAAAAAGGGCCATAGGAGTTAACACTTCTAGGCAAAAGGGAAGTGTTACATTTATACATTAGGCATTTTGGAAAGATATTAAAAAATTTCGGCAAAGTGCCATTTGTAAATTGGACTTTCCAAAATGTATCCTGTATTAAAAAGAACCTGTTTGAGTTTAAAATTTCTAACAGTTTATCCACAACTACCCAAATAGTTCAGTATGATCCAACAATCAAGTAAAAGGTTTAATATGAGTTATGCATCACAAGTAGTAAGCAATATGCATTTCATTCAATATAGTCATGCTATAGATATAAGATATGTACACACAATCAATAATCATTATTCACAAAGTCTATAGCATGTAAACAAATTCAACAATGAAATTGGTTGCTAAGACTTGTTAAATTTCACTTGAGAGCTCCCCCTATATTTATGCAAACTATGACACATCTAAGAAGCTTCTCTACTGTGCATTAGACCTAACTCATGTCTAATTTGAATGAACCTATGCTCAGGAAGTGGTTTAGTGAATATATCCGCCCATTGTTCATTTGTGCATACCAACTCAAGAGCCATATCTCTTTTTTGCACATGATCACGAAGGAAATGATGTCTAATCTTAATGTGTTTAGTTCGTGAATGTGAGATATGATTTTTAGAAATGTTGATTGCACTAGTATTATCACATTTAATTGGTATTGTTTCATAGCGCAATCCGAAATCCCCAAGTTGTTGTTTCATATAAAGAGTTTGGGCACAACAAATTCTAGCCGCAATATATTCAGCTTTGGCTGTGGATAACGCAACTGAGTTTTGTTTCTTGGAGAACCAAGAAACAAGAGATTGTCTTAAGTAATGACAAGTGCCACTAGTACTTTTCCTATCGACCTTACTACTGGCAAAGTCAGCATCAGTATAACTAACAATCTCAAAAGTAGTATGCTTAGGGTATCACAAGCCTAACTCAATAGTCCCAACTAGATACCTAAGGATTCGTTTGACAGCTTTTAAGTGAGATTCCTTAGGGGTAGCCTGAAACCTAACACATATACACACACTAAGCATAATATCAGGTCTGCTAGCAATGAGATATAGGAGACTCCTAATCATGACATGATACAATTTTATGTCAATAGGAATTCCTTGCTCATCTTTATCAAGCCTAATGGAAGAGTTCATAGGTGTACCAAGAATTTTGCAATCTTCCATATTAAATTTCTTTAGCAAGTCCCTAATATATTTAGATTGGCATATGAAAGTTCCATGTTTGGCTTGTTTGATTTGCAACCCTAAGAAGAAACTATATTCACCCATAATGCTCATTTTAAATTCACTTTGCATGCATTTGTAAAACTCATTACACAATTCATCATTAGTTGCTCCAAAAATGATATCGTCTACGTAAATTTGAACAAGGAGCATATTATCATTTTTGGATTTGATGAAGAGTGTAGTGTCAATCTTTCCATGGGTAAACCCATGTTCTGGTAGAAAATTGCTAAGCCTCTTATACCAAACTCTAGGAGCTTGTTTCAACTCATTCAAGGCTTTAGACAACCGGTAAGCATGATCGGGATATTTATGATTTTCAAAATCGGGTGGTTGTTCTACATATACCTCTTCATTAATGTAGCCATTTAGAAACATGCTTTTAACATCCATTTGAAACAATTTAAAGTTTCTAAAAGCAACAAAGGCAAGTAGCATATGAATGGATTCTAACCTAGCAACGGGAGCATATGTTTCATCAAAATCAATCCCTTCCTGCTGATTATACCCTTGGGCAACTAGTCTGGCTTTACTCCTAGTTACTATCTCATTCTCATCTTTCTTATTTCTATACACCCATTTTGGTCCAATAATTGATTGATCATTAGGCCTAGGAACTAGAGTCCACACTTTGCTTCTTTCAAATTGATTAAGTTCTTCTTGCATGGACATCACCCAAGATTCATCCTCTATGGTTTCTTTAATATTTTTAGGTTCTTTTTGGGATAAAAAAGCGGAGTGATTTACTATATTTCTCAAGGAGGATCTTGTGGTTACTCCACGGGATGGTTTGCCTATGATTTGATCTATAGGATAATTTCTAATGAATTTCCAATCCTTAGGCAATTCTTGATTTTCATTTTCATTATCTTTAGGTGATTTTTCATTTGCTTCCTAATTTTCACTTGCATTGTTTTCAATAGACATTTTTTCAAAGAATTTTATAATATCAATATCATCTTCATTATCTTTATTAGAAAATGAATTAGATTCATCAAACACAACATGAATAGATTCAATTACTGTCAATGTTCATTTATTGAAAACCCTATATGCTTTTCTATTGAGTGCATAACCTAGGAAAGTGTTTTCTTCAGATTTAGAATCAAATTTTCCTAAGTGTTCATTAACCCTAAGCACAAAGCATTTACAACCAAACACATCAAAGTTGGAAATATTAGGCTTACAATTGTTCCACAGTTCATAAGGAGTTTTATTAATCGAAGATCTAATCATTACCCTATTCATAACATAGCATGCAGTATTAATGGTCTCGGCTAAAAAATATTTAGGTAAGTTATACTCATTTAACATAGATCTACCCATTTCTTGTAGTAACCTATTCTTTCTTTTTACCACACCATTTTGTTGAGGTGTCCTAGGTACAGAGAAGTTATGGGATATGCCCTCTAAGTCACAGTATTTCTCTATGCCTTCATTTTTGAATTCAATGCCTCTATCACTTCTTATGTGAGTTATTTTATATCCCTTTTCATTATGGATTCTCCTACAGAATTTAGTGAACTTGTCACATGATTTATTTTTATGTGCAAGAAACAACACCCATGTAAGTCTAGAAAAGTCATCCACGATTACAAGAGCATAAGATTTACCACCAAGACTTTGCATAAAATTGGGTCCAAAAAAATCTAGGTGAAGCATTTATAAAGGTTTAGTAGTAGATATGAATTTATTTTTCTTAAAACTAGATTTGGTTTGCTTACCCATTTGACATGCATCACAAATTTTATCCTTTACAAAAGACATTTTAGGCAAGCCTTTAACTAGTTCTTCCTTAACAAGTTTAGACAACAAGTCCATGCTAGCATGTCCTAATCGCCTATGCCATAACCAACTAGCTTCATTTACAGCTAAAAAACAAGTAACTTGTTGTGAAGCAAAGTTATCAAGGGATGTAGTATAAACATTTTCATGTCTATCAGCAGTGAAAAGTACTTTGTGATCTGTTTTATTTTCTACTATGCATTTGTTATTTTCAAAAGATACTTTGTATCCTATGTCACACAACTGACTTATGCTAAGTAGATTATGTTTTAACCCATCAACTAACAAAACATTGTCAATAGTAAGAGAGGAGTTCTTACTAACCTTACCTACCCCGATGATGCGTCCTCTGACATTGTCGCCAAATGTCACGTAGCCTCCATCCTTGGAAATGATTGAAGTGAATTTCCCCTTGTCGCCGGTCATGTGCTGTGAGAACCCGCTATCCAAGTACCACCTGTCCTTGGAGGACGACGACCTTAGGCATACCTACAAAATAAGCTAAGTGACTGATGCTGGTCCCAAAATTTTGTTGGGTCCACAGGGGTTAGTAGTTAGATCTCCCTTAACTACCCATACCTTCCTAATTCTAGCATGCTTATTCCTAAGTGGACAATCAAATTGAATGGGACCAATCTATTTACATTTAAAGCATCTTAATCTACACCTAGGCTCTTTAGGAGGAATATGATATTTTGACTCACGTGTGAAGTGTCCCAAGTAAAGATTAGGTCATCTAACATTTTCAACACCATTAAAACCAAGACCCTCTTTACTTAAGGAGTTTCTTTGGGCACCAAGTAGTTTTTCAAAATTATTTTTGCCCTCAATGAATTTACAAATGATTTTGGAGCTATCCTCCAATTTCCTCTCAAGTTCAACAATAGTGGCATCTTTTTTCTTTTAAAATAGAGGCATGAGAGGTTTTTGCCATATTAAACAACTTTGACCAATTTTTACATTTCTTTTTCAAATAATTATTTTCTTTGGTCATTTTGCCTAACAATTTAGAAACACGAATATATTCAAACTGTAATTCTCTAAATGTAGGCATACAATTAGATTCACAATCATCAGATGAACAGTATGAAGATAATCAACTCGAAGATAGTACCTGATCCTAGTGTGCCATTAAGCACAGATTAGCAACCTCCGAGTCGCTGTGATATGATTTTGAGTCACTGCTACTGAGTTTGTCCCATGAAGTCCCAACCTTCATGGCTTTCTTCTTTTTCTTAGCCTCCTTCTTCAGCAGTGGACAATAAGGTTTGATGTGCCCCACCCTGTTTCAATTATAGCACGTAGGAGCATTTGATTTTTCTTTTCTTTTGTTGGACTCTCTCTTCTCAATAGTAGACTCTTCGTATTTTTTAAAGGGCTTCCTGTTATTCCTGAAAAATCTGCTAAATTTTCTAGTTAGCATAGTCATTTCATCATCAGTGTCAGATTCACTGTACTCACTAGATATGTTAGTGGAAGCTTTAAATAAAGTAACCTTCTTAGCCCTATTATGCTCATTAAGTCTCTCATTTATGCTTAATTCATATGTGATCAGGGAACCTATCAATTCATCTAAGATCAAGACCTTAAGGTCTCTACCTTCAGTAATGGCCATAGCCTTGGCTTCCTAAATAGGAGGTAAGCCTCTAAGGATCTTCCTAATCATCTCATATGTGGGATAGGTCTTTCCTAATGCATGCAGTGAGTTTATGATATGTGTGAATCTAGTGTGTGAATCTACTGTCCTTCACGTCTCTTGTACCCTCATAAGTGACCTCTAACTTATCCCATATTTCTTTTGCAGTAGAATATGTCATAATTCTATTAAATTCATTCACATCAAGACTACAGTATAAAATATTCATGGCAGTGGCATTAAGACTAACAGCTTTCATATCATCATCATTATACTCATCCTCAGTCTTAGGAATCCTAGCTGCACCCTTTGTTTTCATATGGACATAGTTTCCATTAAAGACAATCCTCCACACCTTCCAATCAGTATTTTGAAGGTAGATGCTCATCCCTCTATTTCCAGAAGGCGTAATTAACACCACTGAAAACAGGAGGTCATGTGGAAGTTGGTCCCTTAGGGAAAGGGGTCACGGAGCTATGAGCCATATGTGATCTTTTTGCAAAATAACAACTAGTCTATGCAACGTGGCTTTGATACCAATTGTTAGCTTTGCCATGAACCCAAGAGCGGGGGTGAATTGGTATTTTAAATTCAATCCATGGGTGAATCTTCTAACATCAATATGTTCACAACCTTAAGAACAATCTAGTACAAGTAAAGTAAATATACCAGAAATTAAATAAAGCAATTTAATTAATGCCACATGCAATAGAAAGCAATAAAGTAAAAGTGACATGCAGGGATGTTATTAAGGTTCAACCAATTTCCTACGTCCCCGCCTTGGCTAACCAGCACAAGGATTACCACTATAACTTGCTCACTTAAACGGGCGGAGCGGCACTTACACAAAACATGTCCATTCAAGGGCTGACCTCAACAATTACACACAATCCTTATCAATTTGGATTACTGTCCCCTCAGGACACGCCTCGAAACACTCAGATTTTACAATCAAATGGTACAACAGATAAGTGCTTTCACGTAAACCAGATTTGTACCCAAATGTGCACACTCACATACACATCAATGACATGGATATAATGTAAGCTCAGTGATGCAAGATATGTTCAATCAATACTCAACCCAGTATAGTCAATATGAAGCTTAAGAGTATTCAACACAATACGAACAATATGATGCTCAAGAATAATCAATGCAAGCAATGACTTGGGATCTAAACAAGATATTTCTACAGCACGTCAATATTCCAAGTATACTAAGCTGATAATCAAACTAGTTTCATAATGGTTTCCTTCAATGATATAAGCACAATGCTAGTTTGAAAATATTACTTGCTTGTTTGAAAAATCACTACACACCAAAAATCAAGCTATTGAATACTTGCAACAAATATGCAAATATCCTAAGCTTACTTGGTTTATCCCCACACAAGATGTATAATGAGCAAATTTGTGGGATAAACCTAAGCTAAAACTCCTCAAAAGAGATATGGCAATCAATCACTCAAATGGGAGTTTCTATCAAGCTATGGCAATCTTAAGCAATCTAGAAATGTTCACACAATCTCAGAAACTATCAAACGAACGGAGATTTGAGAATATTTGGCCAAAAGATGTATTTTTCAATACAGAGGATATTTTGGCTAATCTATTTGCTAATCATACCCTAAACATGCAAATGGACTCATATTTATAGCCAGGGGTAAAAATATAACCGTTTGGGATATAATGGGAATTATTAAAAAAAGTCCCAAAGGATTAAAATCCAATTAGCCCGAAATAACCCAGTTTTACCATGGTTAAACTAATTTTAACTGGGTGAGGTTCGGGTGGTTGAACCTTGGTTCGATCACACGATCAAACATAGTTCAAAAAGTTATTCAACTAAGTTCGGTCGCCCAGATATTGGTTCAGCAGCTTGAATCAAAGTTAGTAGCCAAGCTTCATGACTTCGGGTGCCTAGTCAACTTTTTAGTGGCCCCAACATTAGTGTTCGGTCGCCCAAGGATATATTTGAACTAAAATCATAGGGCACCCAAGTTGGTGAACGACTCTTTTTGAGGGGTTCGAGTGCCCGAAGAAGATGTGTGCATTTAGGGTTTGGTCACCTGAGGTCTGGTCAACATTTTAACTTTCAAGGTTTAGGCGCCCGAGGAGTTTCGTACTCCAAAGGTTCGGTCACCCGACTCCTCTTGACTTGCTTAGATTTGTCCAATTTTAAGAACAATTATAACACACTCACATATTTTATGCTATGTGTGTGAGTGTTGGAGCCTAGGGTGTTGCTATGGTTTAATTAAGCTTACGCTATATCCTGTATGTATGATGTGCAGGTGATAAACATACAACCACAACCTAGGTTACTATTATAGACCCATATAAATTATTACAGACTGATATGAATTACAATTACAAAAACAAGTCTTCGTGGTTTTCTTGTTTCTTCAAGTGTCCTTCCTTGGGATATTTATTTGATCCTGCACAAGCACTTGACAATCATCAAATATCAGTATTTGGCATTATCAAAACCGAGTGTGACCTATGAGGTCAATAATGACATAATGAATGAAATATTTAAAATTATAACAAATTTTGTCACATCTATAATATAAGAAACTGCAGTTTCAACAGATATTTTTCAACCTGAATTGTAGAGAAAACAAGAGAAGGGCATACACAAATTTCTATAAATAAAAATGATTGTATTTGATTTTACTCTGTGTAGTTAGGCATATAAATGGGTACTCACTACATTTAAATTGTGAAAACATGTGTAAACGTTAACATAATAGATCCTAAAATGATGTTAGGGATCACAAAAAGGAATGACTATAGATCTAGGCAAGACCACTTTATTTATCATTTAATCATGACACACAAATTCTTGTCAAAAGACAATATCCTTTTTTTTAAGGATGTCAAAAGACCCTCCGATCAGTAGATCAAATTGGACAATAAGCACACTAATTAAATATCGTGCTACATGTTCGATTTGTTCTTAAGCTTTTAATTATACATGAGATGCCCAACTACATACAGTAAAATCCACCAACCTAGGATTACCGCCCAAAGGAACCCCTATGCCAAGGGTAACTCTAGAATAAAACACCTAGGTTAGGATCAAATTTTTGTTATATCAACAACTTCACTTTAGCAAAACCACTTGCCTTCTTTGTCCGAAATTGTCATACTTTTTTTCTAAAACTTGTTGTGCAAGTTAATTCAAAAATTCCTTGAAAATCTGAAACTTGTTGAACATTCGCATTTTTCTCAACTAAGGTTTTTTATAAAATTTCCTTCTTGTGATAACCCTTTTAAAATGGTAAAAACGTCCCACTATATCAACAACAAGGACCACTGTTAAAAAATAAATCCATATTACAATTGAATGAAGAAATCTGCTTGCTCAAAGAAAAATAAGACAATCTAGTTATGAAATTTATAAAAAGGAGATGAAATTATGTGCCATCTTTTTGCTACATGATGCTCATCAATGAGGATTTTCTAAACTGCTGTCCAGCATAAACTTTTAAATTTTAGGGTGAGCATACCCCAAATTTTTGACAGAGGAGAAAAGATACCAACCAAAGTTAGCCAATATCCCCATGTTTTTCCTATAATATGCATTAATAATCACACAGAGAAGATAAGCATGCACTTCATCTAGGCATAAACAATTATGCATGACCATAAAATAAGATGATCTAAAATATGATGCCTGAGTTTCATTGTTGAAGTTGAATTACTAATGCAGCAAATAACATGAAACCATTAAACTAAAAATGAAAATTAGAAGTACACGTCTTTCTCAGAAATTGGTAGCTCATGTCTTGGAAGAATCGCCTTATGATTCTTGCTTTAATAGAAAAGAAGAAGTCCTTGTAACAAAAAAACAGAGCAAATACTCTGATTCTTCAAGGGAAACAGAAGAGGCATCGTACTAGCACTTATTTGAAATGAAATCATATCTCTCTCAAAAAAATTAGTAAAATGAAGGAAGAAAAGAAACATACCAGAAATATAACTAAGAGAACTTTCTGGTTCTTTTCTAATCCAGAATGATGAATACTATCTCTAGAATGTTGACGATAATTATCCCTCTTCACTCTCATTTTCATAGCTCTCCTTTGCAAGCCATATAAAGACTTAAAGAAAGAAGCATCTGGGGATATGCAAAAATAAAAATAAAAAAAAAAAACAAAAACAAAAAAAACAAAAAAATAAACAAAAAAATAAAATAAAAAACAAAAATGATGAATGAAGTGAACATCACCAAAATCACGAAGCTTCTAACTCAAAAGATCCAACATATAGGCCTACATGGAAAATTGCATAGCAGTCAAAGAAATATCCACATTTCGATTCCATTCAATCTGCACACCAAAAGTTACTGACATCTTAAACATCCCTATTCCTTCCCCAACACCCCCCAAAAAAGTAAAGGAATGGGGACACCCAAAGAGAAACAAAGACAAAAAATAATGATATAGTATTGGTATAGTGTTGTTGTATCATTTTATATAGTCTAAAGGCGAGCCAAACATTAGTCAATTTAAGTTTGTTGTTTCTTCTGTTATCTACACCCATCTATGGATATGTTAAAGGGATTTCCCTACTTTGTTGCCCACTTACTATTTTACTAAAATATCCCTATAAAACATTAGTTGAATTGGAAAAAATTAAAAATAAAATATAGGAAAATAAGTTATGTATTCAAAATTTTTTGTTAACATCCAAAAGTCCATTTAATCAAATTCTAAATTTTAATAATACATATTACTACCACTGGAGCAAACTTTGTCCAACATATTTATTCATAGTGAGATTTCATTTATTTTATAAAAAATAAAATAAAAATAAATGAAGACATTACACACAAAACATGTCTAATGACTTGTACAAAGAAAACAAACAGTAACATCTTTGCAATTATGACAAAAGATTTCATTCTCATTAGCAGAAAACCTTAGTAGTCTGGTAATCCAAATCATTTTCAATAACCAACATTTTAAAAAGGCAAGATGTGTTGTCTCTTCGCCATAGCTGAAAAACAACTCACAATGAACTAATCAGGTGAATGTGGAAACCTAGTTGGTTGCTCCAGAAAGGAAAGAAATCCAAACATCATTACCTAAGGGAACACTAATCACATGCACTGAGAATTTTCCAACTGTTGAGAAGAGAGCTTTAGTTTTGTTGCAAGACCAAATCTGCCACTTAAACAAGGGGGAAAAGGGAAGAAAAACTGCTAAATAAATACATAAAAGATGGTGTCAGTGGCGATTCTTAGGGTGTCCTTTCTATTGGGAATTCAAAAAAATTATTTGACAATGGATCTACTGAGAATTCAAACATATTTTGTGGCATAGACAAAACCAAGAAATTTTCTCAAGCAAATTTTTACCCAAAATAAAAAAACAAAAAGAATGGACTAATACAAGGAATTAGAAAAATGAAAGTAAAAAATCAACAATTGATTAATGCAAAAAAAATATAAATGTAGAAGATTGTACCTATTCAGATATGAGATCTTCACGGATCAGAGCACAAAAAACCTACGGAGAGTGGTCAGATTTAACGATAAGGTGAGGCAGCTTCTTTGTTCCAGGAAATTCCAATGTTCGCTCTATTTAATAGGGGCTATTTAGTTGCTGCTTTAAGACTGTCTCACTTTCGGACAGGTCCGTGAATAGACCAAATGAAGAATAGATTGACGAATGTGCAGGATCCCTCAAGAAGGCAATACGGCCGTTTGAAACAGTTTTTTCACCTGCCTAAGAGGAAGAGGGCATTGAGCAACTTTAGATACACCATTGTGGTTGATTTTCTGAATCTTCGAGCAAGGCTCTTTGACTTTGGGGCTCTTTTGATGTTTGTGGAGTGAAGGAGGTGAAAGGAAAAGAAAGGAGGATCTAGAGGAGGGAAAGGAGGGAGGATTTAGGGAAAGGATATGGGGAAATTCGCGTAGGTTTAAGTTAGACTATTAGTGATGGTTCTTTAAACAGTCACGAATGCCCTATTATTAGTGACGAATTTGCCAATCTGTCACTATTACCCTTAACTAAATTATTTCTATATTTTAAAAAAAAAAACACTATTAGTGGCAAATCCTTGAACAGTCACTAATATACTACTATTAGTGACGAATTTTCCAAACCGTCACTAGTACTCTAAACTAAATTATTTCTATATTGTTTTAAATAAAAACACTATTAGTGACGAATCCTTAAACCATCACTAATACCCTATTATTAGTAACGAATTTGACAAATCATCACTACTCGTCACTAATATTCTTAACTAAATTATTTTTATATTTTTTTAAATAAAAACACTATTAGTGACGAATCCTTGAACCGTCACTAATACCCTATTATTAGTGATGCCAAATCACACTAATATTCTTTGTTGGCCTTATAAGGTTTAAAATCTTGTTTTAATGATAACAAACAAAGGGAACTTAACATATTTGGTTAAGTGGTAACATTTCAGGACTCAACTATAGGAAAGTAAGGTCAAGTGAAGGATGATCAAATGAAGCTTAAGGCATGAATTCCAAGAAGATTTATTAAAGCTTGAAGAATATGAGAGCATGGATATTAAAGAGAAAGCTCAAAGTATATTAAAGCTTAAAGACATGATGGAGTCAAAGCAAACTTGATGACTTAAGTGTTAAAATGCCAAAGTCTTATGAAGTCTTTATGTAAGTATTTCATGTTTAAATATCTTATAAAATACTTTGAAGCTCTTTAGGATGCAATTAAGACTTAAAGACCAGTTTTTGAAAACTCTGGAAAATGATTTTGAAAATTCAAAAATGAGTTTTTCAAATAACAAGGGTTTAAAATAAAATAAAATAAAAAGAAAATTTTTGAAAAGATAATTTGTTCAACCAACTAATCTGATTGAAGTGTGTTCAGTCTACAGACTAACAAGGGTCTATTCAACCGATTGACTAGATTGAAGTATGTTCAGTCAGCCGACTAACAAAGGGTCTGTCTAGTCGACTAACAATATTGAACTGAGTTCAATAAGCCGACTGACAATTATTTTCTAAATTTTTTGGACAAACAGAATGGTGTTAGCCGCCTGTCTAGCCGACTGACCTATACAAAAATTGACCCAGTCGAGTGACTCAGCCGACTGACAATGCTAGAATTTTAAATTTTGAATTTCAATGGGAAAAATCTAAAAATTAGTTTTCAAATCTAAACATTATAAAAACTTGGTGAACACTCTAAGTAACTTGGGAAACAAGGAAACTCACTCTAAAAACTCTATAAATACTCCTTTAACCCAAGGAATAAAATAGGCAAGAAAAATTCAGCAATCAAACATCCTACTTTCAATCTTCTCTACAGCTCACTCTTGCTCACATTCTTACTGGGAGAATTCTACTGAATTGCTGTTGATCAAAAGCCACAGTTCTAACTTGCTATTGAGTTTTTCAAATCCTAAGAAAGAACCTCCAGCGATATCTTATCTTAAGCTTTAATTCTATTTCATATTGATATTTAAAATTTGAAGTGCATAGTGTTGAATTGGTACTAATCTGCTTTGTTTGAGAGTGTTCTTGTATGCAACATTTATTTCGTATTTCTTGTAGTTCTTGGACGATTCAAGGTTGTTGGATCTTTGCCCAAATATGGGTATTGCTTGGAGAGGTGATTACTCTAGCCTATTGAAGGAGTGTGTAAGGTTTTGTTTCGCCTATAAAAATATAGGTATCGCTTCAAGAGGAGATTGCCCTAGCCTATTGAAGGAGTGTGTAAGGTTTTGTTTCTCCTAGAAAGGAATAGGTATAGTGGAATCCTTCGGTGGTTTGCCTATGGTGAGGACGTAGGCTTAGGATAAGCTGAACCTCGTAAAAACCTTGGTCTCCTTCTCTTTCCCTATTCTCTTTACTTTTCAGCATACCTGTAAATTGCGTGGATGATTTAAAATCTTGATCATATGTAATTTTGAAATTAAATAAACTAAAGTTTAATTTGGTTTTGGGATTGCAAAAACCGAAAGGGAGTACGTTGGCTGATCAATATTAATTGTGGAAACCTCAAAGGGAGTACGTTGATTGGTTAACACACAAAGACAAATTAACTGAGAGTTTATTTAAATTCTGAGTTGTTTGGGATTTGAGTTGTGGTTTGCATTGAATCAAATTACATTCACTATAGGGCTTGAAACATTCATATATACAGGGTTATTAACAAAAGCTAAAATTACCAAAGTGCTGAAAATTATATTTGCTTGAGTATTTTGTTTTTGATTACTTAGATGTTCATTGGTTATGTGGATCTTTAAGGTTTTGATCTCTTTTTCTTGGTAAATCAATTGGTTTGGTTGATTGGTTTTAAGAATTGCTTGTTCATTTAAGTTTTTGTGGTTGTGGATTGAATAAAGAATTAAGCTTGTGCTGTGTTGTTCATAAATCATTAAGAGCTTGAGGATACATTAAAATATTTGAAAGAAATTTTAATAACCCAATTCACCTCCCACTTGGAACTACACCTCAACTTTCATTCTGAACTAAATTATTTCTATATTTTTTTTAAATAAAAGCACTATTAGTGACGAATCCTTGAACCATCACTAATACCATATTATTAGTGATGTATTTGCCAAACCGTCACTAATATAGTTAAATAAATTATTTTTATATTTTTTAAATAAAAATACTATTAGTGATGAATCCTTGAACCGTCACTAATACCCAATTATTAGTGACGGATTTGCCAAACCGTCAGTAATACTCTTAACTAAATTATTTATATATATATATATATATATATATATTTAAATTAAAACACTATTAGTGGTGAATCCTTGAACCGTCACTAATATCCTATTATTAGTGACGAATTTTCCAAACCCTCATTTTTATAGTTAAATAAATTTTTTTAATATTTTTTAAATAAATAAAATTATTAGTGACGGTTTATAAACCGCCACTAATACTAGCTATTTATACTGTACAGTTCTATTATTGGCGTTTATTAACTGTCACTAACAAGAGACTTTTAGTGACGCATTGAAATCATCACTAATACCCCATGAATCGTTTCTAGCTCTAATATTTTTCATGAGTTTATGGCATGAAGAAATGCGTGGGAGATTTGGGTTGAGCTGGAAAAGAGATATGGAGAAACCTACGAAAAGGAAACCATCACTCCAGAGATATCATGTTCAGATGATCAGGGAGTGGTAAGTAATAGGGATAGTGCATCAACAGAACATGAGGTATATGGTTCTCACTCTAGATCATTTGAGGATTCATGCGTTGAATGCTGTGTTGCTACATGTGTTGAATCATCTATTGAATACGATGATAATCTTGTTGATGATGCGTGTGATGATTCTTATGTTGAATGCTATGTTGTGTCATATGATGAATCATCTAATATTCCCTATGATAATACTGTTGAGATTGCATGCTATGATTCATGTAATAATTATGATATATCTTATGATGAATCATCCATTGAATTCACTATTGAAAGCATGCCTTCAAACAAAGAACTAGAATGTACCTTATCCAAAATGCATAAGCTTGTAGTTCATATGTCTAAGCATAAAATATTTTTGAAGAATGAGAAAAAAAGAATAGCAAAACAATTAAAGGAGTTAGAAAATTATCATGCTATTTTCAAAAAGAAAAAAGATTGAGAAAATATTGAAAATTATATGCTTGGAGAAAGAAACAGATGATTATTCTAGATTTACACTCAAAGTTATAAGTGAGAAGAATAATCATAATAAATCTTTAGAGATTAAAAATTAAAATCTTTTCAAAAAGGGTTTAGGACTATCACATAATTCCCACTATCATGCCTCAACAAGCAATCGTAAGAATTGTAAACATATCCTTTCATGTATTTACAAAACCTACTTGCATTATAAAAGAAAGAGGCACAACCAATTTATTCTCTTATCTAGAAGTGCCAGAGGGTTAGAAAAAGAAATTATGAGGGTAATAATGAAGAAAACCCCATAGGACATAAGTAAAAATGAATTTAAATCGAAATTATTTTCTAGTTAATCTTTCCTTAGTGTTTAGGTTTAAGGGTTGTGATAACTTTAGGGTCGGGAAGTGGTGCATGCTTAAAATTCGAAATCTTAGTATATGCATTCATTATACACTATATTAAATACTAAGATCATTAGAAATTCAAGAAAATATGAAAATTCAAGCAAGATATCCAATATGAACTTAATTCATCTATATCATGATGATTAGATAAGATATGAAAACATTGGTTGTAGTTTACTTGAATGAAAATCCACTTCAAAATGGACAAAGCTTTCTTGCTTGGTAAATATTTCCAAATGCTTAACCCATGTTGACATGAAAATTTCAAAAGTTAAGCAACTGTTGTCCATTGCATAAGTTTGCGGTTTAGGGAATTCATCTCACACTATATACCATATAATCCTAAACCCATCCTTGAACTTTACAGTCTTGAACAAGTAGAAGTCATCACTCTAGGTGTAAGCACTAGTTGTTATAAATTCCTAATCCGATAAGTGCTTGTCATAGGATATCATTCCTAATCAAAATTATAGGCATCCACTAGGGGAGTATTACCTTTTTGGTTTAGATTGAAAATCCTTTAATTTTGATTTATTTCATCCATAGGAAATTTTTACCAAACCACGAACATATTTGGTGAGGTTTCACTCATTCCTTGGTTTGTATCCTGGCTCCTCTATGTCATCATTTCTGAAGGATACTCTCCAATCACAAAAGAGCATAGTTCAAGAAAAGTCACATACTCCTTAATGCTTTGTGCCAAAATAGTTAGGACTCAAAGGGAAGTACTGTCAAGGTAATTGCAAAACTAGGATGATCATGATACGTGCTTAAATTGTGTAATATCTCTTCACCAAGAATCCCTAAAAATCATGTTTATAATGTAATACATCAAATCTAAACCTATGGGAGAACTTTGGATGAAAATGAGGCAAAATCGGGAAAATTCACTATGCTCGGAGCATTGAATGAGCAAAAGTTCTCGATCGACCGAAACCCATTGACATTGACCTTCCGGTCGACCAAACCTCAAAAAACATGTCCACCATGGTCGACCGAACTTGTCGGTTTTCCTTTAGTCGACTGAACATGGATACAGTACTCCCTCTCAGTTGACCAATCATCTCAGTTCAAATTCTCCCCAGTCGATCGAATAGTGTCGGTGCATGAAGAACCTGAACCATTGGTCAACCGTATTTGATTCTGGTTGATCGAGCTGTGATATATATATACTTTTCACGCGATCAAAGCTCATTTGCATGAAAATTTTGAGAGATCTTTCACCTTTCCCTGCTTTTACCAAGCAAACCTTGATTTTGTGTCTCACATCCTTCATTCATGGCACACCACAATAAGCACCCCTACACTTGGCACACGCTGAGGACGAGTACTTCATATCAAAATGGTGCAAATTCAGATACATACGGGAGTTTTTTCCTAAGGAGGTGATACTGGGTAAGATCCTAGACTTGGATTTTATAAATCAGTATTTTGGCAACGTAATGAACATGTTTGAATATCAAGGCAGTAAAACATTTTTTTCCTATCAGCCTGGGGGTCACTACCCAATGTACGTTAGGATGTTTTATGCAAATTTGGGTAATGATGAAAATGGGTACTTCTCCCGAGTATTGAGGACTGATGTATGTTTTGACGCACAATACCTCTCAGATGTCCTTGATATTGACCATGGAGATTTTGAGTGCCCAGATGTGGTAAATTCTTGGATCCATGAACAAGAATTCAGAGTTGCCACATTTGCAAACCTGACCCTATCTGATCCAGGCATAACTAGCCAAAACCACCCTCCATAGTATAGATAGTTTACGTTAGAGGCCAGAGTTGTGCACCACTTGATCACTTATAATGTTCTGCCTAAGGCATGTTCTAGAGTGCTCGTGTCTTTCCTAGACTGTTTTATTATATGGTGTATGTTTGCCCGGAAGAAATTAGATCTACCCAGCTTGATGATCCGATGGATGATGGCCACAATGATTGGCCACCGAATTATAATGTCGTGTGGCGGTATCCTGAATAAGTTATTTTGATCCATTGGAGTCACACACTCAAATGTGGCTTCACTAAAGAGAAGATGACCTGCTAATATCTTCTCTAGTGTCGCCTTAAGACTTATGGGGTATGAGCTCATTGGCAACATTTGGTTGCCTTCTAAGGGCGCAACAACATAGGAAGAGGCCTCACTAGAGCCACCATAACCCGCACAACCATAAAACGTGGATCTTATGGTATCCATCACCAGTTTGTATGACTCATTCATACAGTTTTGAGGATCATTCTAGTCAAACCTGTGAAATATGTCATCATCATCCACCACCCTTCCTGAGGAGTTCCAATAGTTCTCCATCTTTACTTCCAGTCGTTTTACTATTCCAGAGAGGTCCATGACAGTCAGCTTTAGTGAGCTAAAAGATCGCATTCAAGTGATGCAGGATGAGAGAGACCGGATGACCATGGATTTTGACTTTAATGCTAGTGATGGTGGTGATGATGGAAGGGAGTTCTAGGCTCTGGAGAGCAGCCTGCAGATCAGATTGTGTGACCTTGATTTATTTTATATTATATCATCTGGTCTGTACCTAAATAAAACAACTTTTACTTTTGTTTTGTATTATCATGACGATCACACACACCTTATGCAGATACTATCATGTGTTACCCGTACTGATTATTATATATATATATATATATATATATATATATATCAGCAGTACTTTGATGTGCCTATGCTTGTGGTTAAATGACTGCTCTATTGAAACACATGATTAGTATAGAATGCCTCCTGCATGGCAGATGCAGTTGATGAGAATTTCCTGTTGGTAGATTATAGGTTCTTGCATGCTTTAGTGTTGAGATACTGCTTGTTTAAGAATCGTTTATGTGTAGGTAAATTTTGGGAAATGTCCTGTTTACAACCAGCATGCTGCCGAATTTTCTGTAGACATTTGCCTAAATGATTGAGACAATTTTTTGTGTGTGTAATGTTTAAATATCTTACGCTAGATTCATTTGAGTTGAAGTTTTAAATTCCTTGGGATTGATTGTACGTATATATAAATATATATATTCAAAGAAATTTGACCAAAATGCATACTTTTAGGGGGAGTCACTTAGCATTAAAATTATTAGGCCCTGAGAAATAAATATGTATTCTTAATTGTATATTTACAACACTTGATACTAGGCCATCATGCTCTCATTGCTATGTATTTCTTGAAAATATGGATTTATTCTGGTCACCAAACATGATTATGATAAAATTGACCTTAAAGTCTTTTTGAAAGGATGAGTGAAAACCTAATGAAAATTAAATCTCATCTTCACATAATCATCAGATATTTGGGGAGCTCCTAAGCATGATTATATTTCTATAGCATGATTATATTGATTATCATTTGTAATGCACAAATTGTCCACTTCATGATCATCTTGAAAGTTTATTTTCTTGTTGGACCATACTGGACTGTTTGAGTAGTTGTGGATAAACTGCTAGGATATGTTTAAACTCAAACACGTTACACTTATACATGATTTATTTTGGAAAGTCTGATTTACAAACGACATTATGCCGAAAATTTTAAAATCTTTCCAAAATTCGTCATGCCTAGAGTATTAACTCATATGGCCCTTTTTGCTGTTGCCAAAAGGGGGAGATGGAGAGGAACAAAAATAATGGGTAAATAATTTGGTTAAAAATAAATAGGATGCATATTAAGATGGGGAGCCTTTTTAGGCTCAAACCCATATTTTTAATGATCGTATTTGTCATCATCAAAAAGGGGGAGAATGTTGACTTTATAGGTCATGCCCGGTTTTGATTATGACAAATACTCATTGTATCTAATGAGTGTTTAAGGCTTTGTGCAGGAACTAAAATTGTCAAGATCAATATGGACACAAACCAAGTGAAGCTTGAAGACCCTATTTCTCATGTTGTATTATAATTCATTCATATAAAGGGTCTGTAATAGTAATTAGGGCTTTTCTGTATATAATAATCACACACCTCATATGCATGGTTAAATACGTAAGCTCACAATGCAAATGACCTTAGAATGACCTTAAGGTTCGGTCGACCGACACCGAATTTTTTCGGTGTCTTCAAAAGGACTCAGAAATGACCCTAGGACACCCACCTTTGCACTCATAGGGTGAAAATATATTGAATCAGGACCAAAATGCACACTTTGTGCACTTTTTGTCGACCGATCTTGGCAGTTCATTCTCCCCCAATCAACCAAATCCAGCTTGGGTCAACAATTTGACCTCAGCCCGATCGACCAAAACATCATAGTTCAAAACCCTCGGTCAACCGAAACCTCCTGAGGTCAATATTTTGACCACTTGGTCGACCAAGCCCAAATTGCATTGCAACTGTCTGGTCGACCAAGGGTCCTCATAAGAAATCCCAACTATCTAGTCGACTGAATCATCTAGCTCAAAATAGTCTGGTTAATCGAACCTCGGTAAAATTGAAAAATCGCCTCGAACATGTTTGTCCGGTCGATCAAGTCCCTAGTTCAAAAATGTCCCAATCAACCAAGGCATATGAACTTCGGTCGATCGAAATGGTTCTGGTCAACCGAGCCTCTCGAGTTGCTGTGAATTTTTACCATGGTTAATATTTTTAAAACATGGTTAAAATGGCTAACACATCATTAAACTTTTCTAATAATCCCAGCTATGTCCCCAACGGTAATATTTCATGGGGTGTCTATATATACCCCTTCATTTGGGATTATTAGTAAGAGATTAGCATATTTGATTAGGAGAGAGTCTTTGAAATTTCCAAAACCTATAATACTTATATCTAAGCCCCAACCACTTATACTTACCTTCTCTTATTGCTAAAAATCGTTTGTAAGTTGATTGAGTGATTGTCTTGAAAGGTTTGCTCTCCTTGCGTGTTTGATTGAAACGATTTTATTGAGAGCCAAACCTAAGTGTTATTAGGGAGTTTTGTTCATAAGCTTATCATAAGAAGACTTATCTAAGCTTTTGAGAATTGCATTTGTGTTGCAATTTCTTAGAAAGCTTGTGTTTGTGGATTGCAAAACATTTTCAAAACATACTCAAATATCTTGCGTGATTTATCTTGACATATTTTTGAAAAGGTATTTGTGTTTCTGATATTGATCCTTGCTGCAATATTCATTAACTTGCATGTCCTTTGCTGAATACAAAGATTGAATATCCTTTTGCAAACCAAACATATACATTACTAGAGCATCATACGATTGAGAAAATCTGCTGATTGAAATATACATATATATTGTTTGGCTAGTATCTTTGTGTCAGATATTAGATTGAACACATATTGTGATACAAAGATCATACTGGTTGACACTCTCACGTACTTATTACACAGATAGAAAATATTTTGAGAGTTAAAATATTAGACCGCATTGAGCTTACATATTAAATCTTCTCGTGGTGTATGTGACTGAGCGCATCTGGGTACATATATGCTTTGCACGAAAGCAAAATCATTGTACTGATATTGTTTGATTGCAAATACTGTTGTATTTCCGGGCACGGGTCTGAATTAGAAGACTGGCCCTTTGAAATAGTCCCGAATTAGCTTAGACCCGGTTAGGAAAGCTAGGTGCGCCATCCTATTAAGGCGTGTAGGTTGAGGTCAGCCCCACTAATTGACCTTATTTGTAATCGGTGCCACTCCACCCGTAAGTGAGCCTTTAGTGGAATCCTCGGGCTGGCGAGCTAGAGGCAGGGACGTAGGCACAGTTGGTCGAACCTCGATAACATATCGTGTGTATGTTTACATTTTCGCTTTTTATATTTACCGCACATATATGTTATGGTATGAATGATGTGCATGATTTAAATTCCGCATATTTTATTTATAGCCGCATTTGGAATTGTGTAGAAAGACCCTAGGTTACCAAATCATATTGACTTCTAACTTAACTTAGGAGAAAAGTTTAAATTTCCAATTCACCCCCTTATTGGGAATACACCAATTCTAACACCTACGTATGAAATGATTAAGAAAATCCTTAGGGGTTTGCCTCTTGTTTTGGAAGCAAAGGCTATTGCCATATATAAGGGTAGAGATCTTAAGGCTATGTCACTAGATTAACTAATAGGTTCAATTATCACCTATGAGTTAGCTATTAATGAGAGACTAAATGAGCACAATAGAATGATAAAAGTGACTGCACTAAAAATGTCTACTAATATATCTAGTGAGTGCAGTGAACCTGAATGTGGGGATGACATGGCCATGCTAACTAGGAAGTTCAACAAGTTCTTTGGAAAGAACAGTAGGTCATATAGAAAGTTTAGAGATTTTGTATCTGAGAAGGGAGAGTCTAGTAAAATAAAAGAAAAAAATGAATGCTCCCACATGCTACAATTGCAACAAGGTTGGGCATATCAAATTTGATTGGCCTATCATGCCTCAAACTCGGAAATGAACCACTCATCACGGTTTGGGTTCTTACAAGTCGTTGTTGAAAAAGGAGTCTAGGAAAAAGAAGAAAGCCATAAAAGTAGGTACCTTGTGGGATAGACAAAATAGCAGTGATTAAAATTTAGATTGGCGCAACTCTGAGATTTCCAACTTGTGCCTAATGGCACGGGATGATGAGGTATTACCTTCTTGTTCCTTATCTTCATATTATTCAGATGATGATTGTGATTCTAATAGTATGCCTACTTTTAAAGAATTACAATATGAATATATTTGTGTGTCTAAATTGTTAAACAAAATGACCAAGGAGAATGATGTTTTGAAAAAGAAATGTGAAAATTGGTCAAAATTCGTTTGAAATTGCAAAGAATTCTCTTGCCTCTATTCTTAAAGAAAAAGATTTGAAAATTGCCGAGCTTGAGAAAAATTTGGAGGATAGCTCCAAAATTATTTATAAATTTTCAGAGGGCCAACGTAATTTTGAAAAACTTCTTGGGGCCTAAAGAAACTCTCTTAGTAAAGAAGGTCTTGGATTTATTTGTATTGAAAACATGAGAAGACCTAATTGGTGTTTGGGACATTTTATTCAAGAATCAAAATCCCAAATTCCACCTAAAGATCCTTGGTGTTGGATGATATGTTTTAAATGTAAACAAAGTGCTCATATTCAGTTTGACTCTCCACTTAGAAATAGACATGTAAGAATTAAAAGGGTGTGGAGAGTCAAAGGTGGTCCAAGCACTAACCCTTGTGGACTCGACAGAATTTGGGGACTTGCATTAGTTACTTAAATTTTCTTACAAGTGTGTTTGAGATTGTCCTTGTCCAAGGACAAGTCTTACTTAGATAGCGACTACTTACAGCTTACAACCGGCCCCAATAACAAGTTTGCATCCATCACTCACAAGGATGGAGGGTACGTGACATTCGGGGATAATGCAAAGGGCAGAATCAATGGCGTAGGTAATGTTGGTAAGGAACCTTCCCTGGTTATTGATAAGGTATTACTGGTTGATGGTTTGAAACATAATTTATTGAGTATTAGCCAATTGTGTGATAATTGGTATAAAGCTTCTTTTGAAAATGATAAATGCATTGTTGAGAGAAAATATGATAACAAAGTACTTTTCACTGCTGAGCATCATGAAAATGTGTATACAACTAGTTTTGATAATTTAGCTACTCAACAAGTTACATACTTTTTTGTAATAAACAAAACTAGTTGGTTGGACATGCTAGTATGGACCTTTTGTCAAAACTTGTGAAAAATGATTTAGTCAAAGGCTTGCCAAAAACACATTTTATAAAAGATAAAATTTGTGTTGCACGTCAAATAGGTAAGCAAACTAAATCAAGTTTTAAGAAAAGGAAATTCATATCCACCACTAGACCACTTGAAATGCTACACTTAGATTTATTTGGTTCTAATCAAGTTCAAAGTCGAGGTGGAAAATTGTATGCCTTTGTTATTGTGGATGATTATTCTAGGTTCACATGGGTATTTGTTCTCTCTCGTAAAGATGAATCATGCGAACAATTCACTAAACTATGTAGAAGAATTCGGAATGAAAAAGGCTACATAATCACACACATAAGAAATGATAGGGGAACTAAATTAAAAAATGAGGGCATAGAAAACTATTGTAATATAGAGGGCATTTCACATAACTTTTGTGCTTCTAGGACCCCGCAACAAAACAGAGTTGTAGAACAAATGAATAAGTCTTTGCAAGAAATAGGCAGGACAATGCTAAATGAATATAAATTACCTAAATATTTATGGGCAAAAGTTGTGAGTATTGTATGTTATGTCATGAATAGAGTATTAATCAGGCCTTCAGTTAATAAGACTCCATATGAATTGTGAAACAACCATAGACCTAACATTTCCTATTTTCATGTCTTTGGTTGTAAATGCTTTGTACTTAGAGATAACGAGCACCTAGGGAAATTTGACTCTAAATTTTATGAAGGTATTTTCCTAGGTTATTCACTTAACAGTAAAACATACAAAGTATTTAATAAGAGAACATTAACTTCTGTTGAATCTATTCATGTCATGTTTAATGAATCTAATCCGCTTTCTAAAAAAAATGATGAAGATGATATTGATATTAGAAAAGGTTTAGATAAGCTATTTATTAAAAATAATGTGGATATCAATTCAGAAGCAAATGATAAATCAATTGAAAATGATAAAGTTGAAAGTGAGATTCAAGAGCTACTTAGGGATTGGAAATTCATTAGGAACCACCCTTTGGATCAAATTATAGGTGAACCTTCACGTGGTGCAGCCACCTAATCTTCCTTAAGAAATTTAGTTAGTCATTTTGCATTCTTATCTCAAGAAGAGCCCAAAAATATTACGGAAGCCATAGAGGATAAGTCTTGGGTAATGTCTATATAGGAAGAGCTTACCTAATTTGAAAGAAGCAAAGCGTGGACCCTAGTTCCTAGGCCTAAATGTCATACTATTATTGGAACTAAATGGGTATATAGAAATAAAAAGGATGAAAATGGGGTAGTTACCAAACAAAGCTAGACTAGTTGCTCAGGGATATAATCAGGAAGAAGGGATTGATTTTGAGTAAACCGATGCTCTTGTATCTAGAATGGAAGTCATTGGTACGTTGCTTGCTTATGCATCTTTTAAGAACTTTAAATTGTACCAAATGGATATTAAAAGTGCCTTCTTAAATGACTATATAAATGAAGGAGTGTGTATAGAACAACCTCCCGGTTTTTAAAATCATAAATATCTTGATCATGTATACCGATTGTCCAATGCCTTGTATGGATTGAAAAAAGCTTCTAGAGCTTGGTATGAGAGGCTTAGTGGTTTTCTGTTTTAAAATAGGTTTACCCAAGGAAAAAATTGACACTACACTTTTCATCAAATCAAAATATTATGATATACTCCTCACTCAAATTTATGTCGATGATATTATTTTTGGAGCAACTAATGGTGATCTGTGTAATGAGTTTGCCAAATGCATGCAAATTGAATTTGAAATGAGCATGATCGGTGAACTGAGTTTCTTCTTAAGACTTCAAATCAAACAGGTTAAACATGATACTTTTATATGCCAATCTAAGTATGTTAGGGACTTGCTCAAGAAATTTAATATGGAAGATAGTAAAATTCTTGGTACTTCTATGAGTTCTTCCATAAAACTTGATAAAGATTAGCAAAGCATCCCTGTTGATGTGAAATTATATCATGGTATGATTGGTAGTCTTCTATACCTTACAACTTGTTGTCCTGATATCATGTTCAGTGTGAGTATGTGTGCTAGGTTTCAGGCTGCTCCTAAGGAGTCTCATCTATAAGCCATGAAAATAATACTTACGTACCTAGTTGGAAATGTTGAATTAGGATTATGGTACCCTAAGCATATGACATTTGATCGATGTTGATTTTGCTAGTAGTAAAGTTGATAGGAAGAGTACTAGTGGTACTTGTCACTATTTAATACAATCTTTGGTTTCTTGATTTTCTAAGAAATAGAACTTAGTTGCCTTATCCACAGCCGAAGCTAAATATATTGCGGGTGGAAGTTGTTGTGCTCAATTGCTTTATATGGAAGAAAAACTTATGGATTTTGGATTGCATTATGATATGTGAAATTTAGGATAGCAACCAAGAGAGGGGGGGGGGGGGTGAATTGGTTTATTTAGATTAAAATTACTATTTTTCTTTTTATTCTTACTTGTTGTAATTCAAGACTCTAAAAGTGAATTAATCAATTTTCCAATTTAAACCAAATCACACCATAAACTTAAAACAACATACAATCCAATCATATATAAAACTCAACCAATCATTCAAGAATAATTTTTCCCTTGCATACAAGTCTTGCAGCTGTTTTGCAAAGCCTATTTTAAATGACTTTTTATTGCTTTATCTCTTAACCAAGAGTTTTGCAAATTAACCAACGTGCTCCCTTTTGGGTTTCCACAAATGGTTAATAAAAACGTACTTTCTTAAATCAAGAGACTTTCTTGAATATGATGTATAAGCCCTGCAACCTGCACTTGATATAAATAGTATATAATGCAAAATGTAAAGAGAGTAAGTAGAAGAAGAACACTGAGATTTATGAGGTTCGGCTTATTCCCAGCCTACATCCTCGCCTTTGGTCAATTCCACCAAAGGATTCTACTAAGTATGCTCTTTACCGGGCAGAGCAAGCCTTTACAAAAATCCCTCTTTTAGGTTGGGAAACCTCTCCAAGTGAACAATCCTCACTCGGTACAACAATCCAAACAAGCCTTGAACCATAAATAATATAAAGAAATTGCTATAATAATCTGTGTACAAAAGAAACTCTCAAAACATAGTAGAGTTGAACAAGTTAGAGCATAATCAATACTTCAATCAAATATAATAATAAAGAAACTATGAAGCTCAAGTGTTTAGAGATCACCAAAAGTTTGTTTTGAATAATCAAACTCAGAGTATGTATCTTGGCTTTGATGTTTCAGGAGAGTTTCAGAACTTTTCTCTCAGATGGAGTGTGAGCAATAGAAAGCTTTGAGAGATTGAATGCTTTAATTTCAAGAGAGCTGAGTAATTGCTTGGATGTTTTAATTCTTGAGTTTAAATGAGTAATTATAGGCGTTCTTGCGTAGTTTCCTTGTTCCCCAAGTATCTTTTAGTGGTCTCCAAGTTTTTAAAACGTTCATGTTTTGAAAAACCAATTTTTTGAAATTTGCTCGTTGGAGTTTAAAAAAAAATTAAACTCGTGGAGTCAGTCAGCTGGACAGGCGATTGGGTAGTTCAAAAATCAGAAGGTCAGTCAGCTGGATAAGAAACTGGCACCATTCTGTCTCCCAAAAATTATTTCAAGAAAATGTCAGTCGGCTGGCAAAACAAGTTCATTTTGAGTCAGTTAGCAGACTGTCAGTCGACTGGGTAATTTTGCCTTGGTTAAGTCAATCGGCTGGGCAGACAAAAGACTGGTTTTTCTTTTTGATTTTTCCATTTCAACTTTACACTTATGATTTGATTTTTCATAAAATATTTTATGGATTTAAAAATGAGTTTCCTAAGTTCATATTGGTGCTTAAAAGAGCTTCATATTTTCTAAATTGTTACTTGATACGAAGTACTTACATCTAGATTTTCTTAAACATGATGCTTCAAATCTTTGATAAGCCTCTTGACTTCAAGTTCCTTTTTATCTTTAAGCTTTTAAGTACTGAGACCTCAAGTCTTCTTTATTGCTTGAAAAGATTTGTTGAAGCTTTCTTTTGACATGATAAAAATGCACAGCTTGTTTTCTTGATGATACTTTAACTCATAGCTTCATTCTCTTGTGTTGAGTTATATATTCCTGAAATAAAATCACTCAACAAGCAAGTTATACCAATGTCATTTGTTATCGTCAAAATAAGATTGAATAGCCTCGTTTGGCCAACAATCTACCCATTTTTGATGATGACAAATGAGAAGCAATGATGATGATAAAAATAAACTCCCTTTTACTATATGCTCCCCCTTACAATATCCATACATATACATTCACATAAGCATCAAATTCACAATATTCCATTCATAGGGAAAAGTGCATAGTTCATATCATTCATAAACTAACATAAGTACTCATATACTTCCATAAAAAATGCTTCCATCTTTGTTTGTCACAAAAACTCTCCCCCTTTGGACATCAATAAAAAAGTAGGGGAAATAAGGACGCAAAGCTACCATCCAAAATTATCGTACATATCAAAATAAAAAACAATTTTTTCAAGAAAAATAGAACATCAATTATCATCAGCTCCATCTTTATCTTCTTCTTCTTTGCCTAATTCATCAACTTCACCTTCATCTTTTTTCTTTTTCTTCTAATTCATTAACTTCACCTTCCTCATTTTCTTCTTCTGTGTTTGCCTGATCATCACCGTTGCCATCTTAAGAGTTCATCACTACCATCAATACTCGTAGGAGCTAAACTAATATCCATAGGATCTGAAGGACGAGATGAACTAACAAGGTGTTTTTCAATACTACCAACACGTTTATCAAGTGAGGAATAATTTGCTTGAAAAGCGGAGAAGTTGGCTTGAAGAGAGTGAAGTCCGGTTTGCATGTTTTTACTAAAACTAGTAAACTGCTAATAAAATGGATTAAACCAAGTAGGGGGTCCAACAACAGGAGGAGGAGGAGGTGTGTGACCTCCACTTCCTTTAAGAATCCATTCATCATTGCGTTTTTCATAGTCCATTAGTTTAAGAGGAGTTAAAAATATCATAATGGGTACATTTGACAAAAAATCAGAAGATGAGGATATATGAAGTTTAGCAAAAAGCATATTTAGGGTTCCTCCATAAGGAAGAGTAACCCATCGTGCCTCTACGCGTGTGATCATCCATTGAAGCATAAGGCTTGGTAAATCCAGCTTCTTTCCCTTGAGCAGGTACCAGAGGACAAAACAATCAGCATAAGAAATATAAGCATGAGATCATGCTTGAGGAAGGATGTTGTATGTGATAATTTTCTGCAGAATTTGTGCCTGAAGATTTAGGTGTTTATATAAGGGAGGTACTTCAAATGAAACAGGTGCATAGTCCAATATTAAAGGAAGAAATTCTTTCAGGGTGAATTCTTGCTCATAAATCCAAGACGTGCCAAAAGTACGACACCTAAACTCACCATTTGGAATACGAAATATTTTTGCAAGAGATTCTGGAGTAAGATATATGGACTTTCCTATGACATTTGTTGAAAAACCATTTGCTTCTCTAACATGATTTGCATAAAAAATTTTGATAAGGTTTGGAAAGTGACCTTAGGCTTGAAATAGTATGAAGTTTTTCCATCCGAGGGTTTCAAATAATGAGAGGATATGTGGAAAATCATATGAAAAGAAAGATGTGTCAAAAATTTTACCAAGAAGAGGTTCTGTCAGGCTGAGTTGATTGTGGTAGAATATTTTGGCATGAGGAGCCACAAGCCATTGTTCAACGGCTGGGTCTTCAGTGTGCTGTTGCAAAGAGGTGGAATCCTTCTTGTTCCCAACTGATTTGGTTCTCGGCATTGTGATGTAGGAATGAAAGGGATTGACAACTTTATGGAATTGGAGGATGATCTATTGTGATATTTGGAAGAAGGAGAACAGAGGAGAATTAGAGACGGAGACTACGTGGAGAGAAAAACCTAGATCAGTTGACTGACCACTCAAATGACTCGTCTTTTTATAGGTAAAGTTAGGGTTTTTCCATTAGTCCGTTGGCTAGATCAGGAGCCAATTAACTGACTGCATTATGTTTCAAGAATTAAAATTCAGCCAGTCGGTTGGGTTGTGAGCCAGTCAGCTGACTGCATTCTTCCTTGTTAGTTCCTTGCTTAGTCAGTAGGCTGACACTTTAGTCAGTCAGCTAACATTGATCTTTTTCTTGATTTTGTAACTTTTTACACAATTTCTCTATTGTGCAATAGACCAAGCTATCTCCTTATGTTTACAAACCTATCTTTTGAGAGAGGTTTAGTAAAGATATCAGCCCATTGATCTGTGTATTTATAAATCAAGAATTATATCTTCTTTTTTAACTTTATCTCTTAAAAAATGATGCCTAATGTCTATATGCTTGGTTCTTGAGTGTGAGATAGGATTTTTTTTATATATTAATAGCACTTGTATTATCACATGTTATTGGTATTGTTTTGTAATCTAGATTGAAGTCTTTCAATTGTTGTTTTATATATAGTATTTGTGCATAACAACTTCCGACTGCTACATATTCAGCTTCGGCGATTAATAAAACTATGGAGTTTTGTTTCTTTGAAAACCATGACACTAAGGATTGCCCGAGAAAGTGACATGTGCCACTTGTACTTTTTCTATCAACTTTACATCCAGCATAATCAGCATCGGAATAACTTATTATTTTGCAATTAGTATCTTTTCGATACCATAAACCTAGATCAAGTGTTCCTAGTAAGTACCTAAGTATTCTTTTAACTGCTATTAGATGTGATTCTTTAGGTGCTGATTGAAATCTTGCACACATACATACACTGAACATGATATTGGGTCTACTTGCAGTTAAATATAGTAAACTACCAATTATTCCCCTATAGTGTTTTGTATTTACTTGTTTTCCCTTTTCATCTCTATCAAGGCTAGTTGAAGTACTCATCGGGGTTCCTATTGGTTTACTTTGTTCCATGTCAAACCTTTTAAGCATATCTTTTTAATGTATTTAGCTTGATTTATAAACGTTCCACTTTTAGCTTGTTTAATTTGATGTCCTAGGAAATAATTTAACTCCCCCATCATACTCATTTCAAATTCTTTTTGCATACATGTGGCGAAGTCTTTACATAGGACTTCATTTGTAGCTCCGAATATGATGTCATCCACATATATTTGGACAATTGGCATTTCTTTGTTTTTGTTTTTAATGAATAGGGTGCTGTCAACCTTTCCTCTTGAGAATTCATTTTTAAGTAAAAATTTTCTAAGCTTTTCATACCAAGCTCTAAGAGCTTGTTTCAAGCCGTACAATGCTTTTGTCAATTTAAATACATGATTTAAATTTTGTGTATCTTCAAAACCTGGAGGTTGTTTGACATATACTTCTTCTTTTATATAACCATTTAAGAATGAACTTTTTACATCCATTTGATATAGTTTGAAATTTTTTATGAGCTACTTAAGCTAAGAGCATCCTGATTGCTTCCATTCTAGCTACAGGAGCAAAGGTTTCATCATAATTAATTCCTTCTTCTTGATTATATCCTTGTGCTACTAGCCTAACTTTATTTCTTACTACTACCCCATTTTCATCTTTTTTATTCTTGAATACCCATTTAGTTCCTATAATTGATTTATCTTTGGGTTTAGGTACAAGTTCTCACACTTGACTTCGTTCAAATTGATTTAGTTCATCCTGCATAGCTATAATCCAAGAATCATCTTTTAAGGTTTCTTCAATATTTTTGGGTTCATCTTGAGATAAGAAGGCATAATGGTTACAAATATTTTTCAATGAAGCTCTAGTGGTTATACCTTTTGATGTCTCACCAATAATTTGATCTTTTGGGTGACTTTTAGCATATTTCCATTCTTTAGGTAATTTTTCTATAATGTTTTCGTTTGGAGCTTCATTATTGTTTTCTTCTTTTATTTCAAGTTCTTCTTCTTTTTGTGAAGTATCTTCTTTTTCATTAGCCTTGGCTTTATCATTAGTATTTGATTCATCAAAACTTATGTGTATTGATTCAATAATAGTAAGAGTTCTTTTATTGTAGATCCTATAAGCTTTACTATTTGTAGAATAACCTAAGAAAATTCCTTCATCGGATTTTGCATCAAATTTTCCTAGATCGTATTTGGTATTAAGAATAAAGCATTTGCATCTGAATACATGAAAGTAAGAAATATTAGGTTTCCTACCTTTCCAAAGGTCATATGGTGTCTTGTCTATACTTGATCCTATAGATACCTTATTTACAATGTAGCATGCTGTATTTATAGTTTCTATCCAAAAATATTTAAGTAGATTATTTTCATTTAGCATTGCTTTTGCCATTTGTTGTAGGGTTCTATTTTTTCTTTCAACAACTCCATTTTGTTGTGGTGTCCTAGGTGCTGAAAAATTATGATTTATCTCATGTTCATTACAAAATTTTTCAACTTCATTGTTTTTAAACTCCTTACCTTGATCACTTCTAAAACTTGCTACATTATGACACTTTTCATTTTGTAACTTCTTGCATAAGGTGATTAGCATATTACAAGCTTCATTTTTGTTTGCTAAAAATAATACCCAAGTAAATCTTGAATTGTCATCTACTATTACAAAGGTATACTGCTTACCTCCTAGGCTTAGGGTTCTAGTTGGACCGAATAAGTCAAGGTGAAAAAGTTCTAGGGGTCTTTTAATGGATATGAATTTTTTCTTTTTGAAACTTGTTTTGACTTGCTTTCCCTTTTGGGATGCATCACACATCTTTTCTTTTATGAATTTGGTATTTGGTAATCCTTTTACAAGATTTTTCTTTGATAATTTGGATAGTAGGTCCATGCTAGCATGTCCCAATTTCCTATGCCATAACCAACATATATCATTAATTGCTACCAAGCAAGTCACATTTTGGTTCATTAGATTTTCAAGGTTTATACAATAAACATTATTTATCCAATGAGCTATTAACAAGGTTTTATTTTCCTTAGGATTTTAGATAACACATTTTTCTTTCTTAAAGATTATTTCAAACCCTTTGTCACTTAATTGGCTAATGCTCAAAAGGTTGTGTTTTAATCCATCTACTAATAATACATTATCAATGGTAAGAGAAGGTTTTTTACCTATTTTCCCGATGCCAATAATTTTACCTTTGGCATTGTCGCCGAAGGTGACATATCCTCCATCCTTTTGTCTTAGAGAGGAAAACTTGGTCTTATTCGCCGATCATGTGTCTTGAACAGCCACTGTCCAAGTACCACTTATACGTTGATGGTATTGTCCTAAAACAAACCTACAATGGAGGATTCATTGTGTTAGTCTTTGGAACCCAAATTCTTCTAAGTTTCTTTGTTATGTTTTTAGTTCCATTATTAACTTTCCATTCTCCTTGTACTTTAACACACTTTCTTTTTAGTAGGCAATTGAACATTACATGACCTTTAGTCTTGCACATATAGCAAGTGGTGTGTTCATGTTTGTTATTTGAGGAAGTGCTAGCATAGTGTTTGGCTTCCTTGACGAAGTATCGCATTTATAATTTCTTATTCTTTTTATTTGTTTTACCATTATATCCTATTCCTTCTTTATTTCCATAAAGCCTTTGCTGTCTAATCATTTTTTCAAAATTATCTTTACCTTTGGTAATGTTACATATAATTTTCTCCTTATCATCTACTAATTTCTTAAGTTCATTTACTTCTAAATCCTTTTTATTCAAATTTTCTTTATGAGTTTTTCCTAATTCTTGAGTTACTTTATTTACTTCCTCTTATAACTTTTCTGTAGAAGAGTCTTTTTCTTTTTCAATGATTTTGAATGATTCAAGTTGCTTTAATAGTTCTTTATTTTGATCTTTCAAAGTTATATTTCTCTTGGAAATTTTTATGAATCTCTTATGTAAAGAAAATAACTCAGCTTGCAATTCCTTATAGAAAGGCATGTTGTCACATGACTCATCACACGACTCATTGCAAGATTCTATATAGGAATAGTAGGAGTTTACCTCTTCTTCATTCGACATGAAGCATATATTTGTCGTCTCTTGTCCGCTTGATTTGTTTTCTGTTTCGCTTGAGCTTGAATCATCCCAAGTAGCCTTCAAAGCTTCCTTCTTTTTCTTCTTTTCTTTCTTGAGCAACGGACAATCCGGTTTGATATGCCTTGGTTTCTTGCAATGATAGCATATTGGAGGTTCATTCTTACTTTTATTTTTTTTCCTACTTGTCTCTCCTTTTTTAGGTTTCTTTTTATTAAACTTTCTAGGAAATCTTTTATTCTTTCTATAGAACTTACCTAGTCTCTTAGTGATGAATGCTAATTCATTTTGATATAAGTCACTTGTTTCATTTTCCTCTTCACTAGAGCTGTGGCTATACGCTTTTAGTGCAATGGATATTTTATGCTTTGGTTCCGGATTCCTTTCTTTTAAGGCCATTTCATAGGTAAGAAGTGAACCTATGAGTTCATCTAAAGAGGTGGTCTTCAGGTTTCTATCTTCTGTGATAGTTGTAGCCTTTGGTTCCCATATAGAGGGTAGGCCTCTTAGAATTTTTCTAATCATTTTGTAGATAATATAAGTTTTCTCTAAGGCACTTAATGAATTTATTATGTGGATAAATCTAGTGTATATACTTGATATTGTTTCATCAAAATTCATCTTGAATGTTTCATATTCGCTTGTCAACATGTCTATTCTATTGTCTCTAACATCAATTGTTCCTTCATATGTTACTTCTAGTTTATCCCAAATTTCTTTGGCCATTTTGCAGGCCATGACCCTATTAAATTCGTTAGCATCTAGAGCATAGTATAGAGCATTTATAGCACTTGAGTTGATTTGAAGCATCTTATAGTCTGAATCAATCATATCCTTTTTTCTCTTTTGGGATATGTTTTCCATCTACTATCTTGGTGGGAATAAGGTCTCCGTCCATAACTACTTCCCATGCTTTCCAATCCATGTGTTGGAGATAAATTTGCATTCACTTTTTCCAAAAGGTGTAATTGTGTCGACGGAAGATTGGTGGACGGGTTGAGGATTGGCCCTCACCAAAGAGTGCTACTCCTATATTTTCCATTTGATCTTTTTATAGTTTCTTTTTAAGAGTTACTATAATTAGGCTCTAATACCAATTGAAATTTAGGATAGCAACCAAGAGGGGGGGGTGAATTGGTTTATTTAGATTAATCTTATTATTTTTATTTTTATTCTTACTTGTTGTAATTCAAGACTCTAAAAGTGAATCAATCAATTTGCAATTTAAACCAAATCACACCACAAACTTAAAACAACATACAATCCAATCATATATAAAACTCAACCAATCATTCAAGAATAATTTTTCCCTTTGATAGAAGTCCTGTAGCTGTTTTGCAAAGCTTGTTTTAAATGAATTTTAATTGCTTTATCTCTTAAACAAGATTTTCGCAAATTAACCAACGTACTCCCTTTTGGGTTTTCGAAAATGGTTAATAAAAATGTACTTTCTTAAATCAAGAGACTTTCTTGAATTTGATGTATAAGCCCTGCAACCTGCACTTGATATAACAACATATAATGCAGAAAGTAAAGAGAGTAAGGAGAAGAAGAATACTGAGATTTATGAGGTTCGTCTTATTCCCAGCCTACGTCCTCGCCATTGGTCAATTCCACCAAAGTATTCCACTAAGTATGCTCTTTATTGGGCAGAGCAAGCCCTTACAAAAATCCCTCTTTTAGGTAAAGAAACCTCTCCAAGTGAACAATCCTCACTTGGTACAATGATCCAAACAAGCCTTGAACCATCAATAATACAAAGAAATTGCTATAATGATCTGTGTACAAAAGAAACTCTCAAAACAGAGTAGAGTTTTACAAGTTAGAGCATAATCAATACTTCAATAAAATAAACAATAAAGAAACTATGAAGCTCAAGTGTTTAAAGATCACCAAGAGGTTGTCTTGAATAATCAAACTCAGAGCATGTATCTTGGCTTTGATGTTTCAGAAGAGTTTCAGAACTATTCTCCTAGATAGAGTGTGAGCAATAGAAAGCTTTGAGAGATTGAATGCTTAAATTTCAAGAGAGCCGAGTAATTCCTTAGATGTTTTAATTCTTGAGTGTAAAGGAGTATTTACAGGCATTCTTGGCTTAGTTTCCTTGTTCCCCAAGTATCCTTGAGTGATCTTCAAGTTTTTACAACGTTCATATTTTGAAGAACCAATTTTTTGAAATTTGCTCATTGGAGTTTAAAATAATAAAACCCGTGGAGTCAGTTGGCTGGACAGGCTACTAGGTAGTTCAAAAATCTCAGGGTCAGTCGGCTGGATAGGCAACTCGCACCATTCTGTCTCCCAAAAATTATTTCAAGAAATTGTCAATCGGCTGGCAAAACACAGTTCATTTTGAGTCAGTCAGCTGACTGTTAGTCGACTGGGTAATTTTTCCTTGGTTAAGTCAGTCAGCTGGGCAAACAAAAGACTGGTTTTTCTTTTTGATTTTTCCATTTCAGCTTTACACTTATGATTTTATTTTTCATAAAATATTTTGGGGATTTAAAAATGAGTTTCCCAAGTTCGTATTGGTCCTTTAAAGAGCTTCATATTTTCTAAATTGTCACTTGATACGAAGTACTTACATCAAGATTTTATTAAACATGATGCTTCAAGTCTTTGATAAGCCTCTTGACTTCAAGTTCGTTTTTATAATTAAGCTTTTAAGTACTAAGACCTCAAGCCTTCTTCTTTATTGCTTGAAAAGATTTGTTGAAGCTTTCTCTTGACATGATAAAAATGCATAGCTTGTTCTCTTGATGATACTTTAATTCATAGCTTCTTTCTATTGTGTTGAGATTTATATTCTTGAAACAAAATCACTCAACAAGCAAGTTATACCAGTATCATTTGTTATCATCAAAATAAGATTGAAAAGCCTCGTTTGGCCAACAATATGGTTTTGATTAAGTGTGATAATACTAGTGCAATTAACATTTCAAAGAATCCTATCTCACATTCACAAACTAAATATATTGAGATTAGACATCACTTCATTCGTGATCATGTGCAGAAAAGTGATGTGGCTCTTGAGTTTGGGTGTACAAATGAGCAGTGGGCTGATATTTTCACCAAACTCCTTCAAGAAGATAGGTTCATACAGATTAGACACGAGCTAGGTCTAATGCATAGTAGAGATGCCACATAGAAAATTGTTAGAGTGCACAAACTTAGGGGGAGCTTATTGAATTGAAACAAGACTTAAATTACTAAAATAGTAAGGTTTTGATTGACCAAACATTGTTGTTCAAAACACCTCGGTCGAGAAAACCGTTGAATGGTAAAAAAGTTAACCTAACTTCGAGCTACCGAACTGAAATGACTTTAGTGTCCACGGTTGACCGAACTCATACCCTTGTTTTTTTCCAACGACTCGGGCGCCTGAACTTAATGTTCAAAATACCCCCGAGTGACTCAATGTGCAAGTTCGGTAGACTGAACTTGAGACCAGGTGACTGAAGCTTGGACATAATGGAAAATCGATTTGGTCAGCAAACTGAATCCTCATTTGGGCACCCGAACATGAAGAAGTTGCTTTTTCTATTGTGTCTGTTTAGGCGACCGAACCTATGGCTCTGTCGACTGAAACTCTCAAGTTAGCCTATATTTTACCACGATTAATTGGAGTTAAATAGGGTTAATTTTCTTAAACTCTTTTAAATCAAATTTAATTATTCTCTATGTATCCCTAATGGTTATAATTTTTGCTCTGCCTTTATATATGGCTCCATTTGGTCAGATTAGCCGTGATTAACACTTTGATTAGAAAAAATATCCCCTGTATTTTTTAGAGAGCTTTTTCCAAATGCAAAGCCTATACCCTCACACACTACCGTTCTTTTGCTAAATCAATCTTTGTGAGAGTTCTTTGAGTGATTATACATTGTTCTATTTTGCTAGAAACTTTCATTGTATTTGTTGTTGTTTGATTTTCAGATTGAGAGTTGAGCAAAGATTTTTTCCCTTGATTTTATTTAATAAATATGTGTGCAGGAGAAATCTTATAACTAGTGAGTATTTGGATCTTCATTGCAAGACTCATTAAGCTTGTATTTTTGAGTGTGCAAAAATATTTTCACAAGCTTATTTTTCAAATATCTCTTGTGCTTGAATATTAAGAAAACATTTTTTTAGAGATATTTAGAGTACTCTTAGTAGAAATCTTTGAAACCCTAAACTGTGATTGAGATTTACATCTATACTTAGTTTCAAAGATTAGCTTGTTGATACACTATTGTGCTTGATTGAATATAAACATTACTTTGAGTGTTGATTGCACACATATAGGACCAACCTTATTGTTCTTACATTATTAGTTTGCGTTGATTAATACTAGCGCAAATCTGCTTGATTAAGAAGCAAATATTTTGTACACATCTTATATTGAAAATTGGTTGTATTCTAGGCGTGGCCTGAGGGGCCGTTGATCCAGCCTAGAAGGATTGGTTATATCAGCCTTGTGTTAATTTGTCTTGGTTATATTAGGTGCCGCTCCATCTATGAAGTGAGGCTTAGTGTAATCCTTCTTCTTGTGAGCCAAGGCGGGGACGTAGGCATTTTTTTGAACCTCAATAACATATCTGCTGTTTTCTCTCTTTACCTAGCTTTACCTTGCATACGTAATTAGCTTACTTGTATAATTTAATTTCAGCATATATATTGATTTATTTTATTTCTGCACTAGATTGATCCTAGGGTTGTGTAATACTGTTGCTGATTAATTGACTTAAGGGAGAAATTTTAAAATACCAATTAACCCTCCCTCTTGGGATTACAGTAAAGCTAATAATTGTTATCATCAAAATATGAAAATTATGATCATGTAGCCACCAAGGCTAACAATCTTCCCATTTTTTATGATGACAAACCATTGGTGTTCTTGTAAGAGAAAATTATAAGCTCCCCCTTAATTTATGTATATTGTTGAATAAGTTATAATTTTTCTCCCTCTTACTATATGCATCTAAGACAAAATTCATTCAACTTGATTTTTCGTATCTATTGTAGCTATAACATACAATTATAGAAAATTCATTTTTTATTAAGAAAAGTCAATGAATAAAATGAACTTTCATTAAAACATATTAAATACCAAATTTGAACTTTTATTAAAATCATTTTAAGCAACACTATAGATTTGTACTTAATACACCCACCTACAACACTCGTCCTAGAACACCAACCTACTTATCCACCTTTGATCATCATAAAAAAGAAAGGAACTATTCTTTTAGCTTAAAATGTTCCAAAATGAGTTAGTGGTTGGATGGTATGTAGTACTGATGTTGTTACGATTAATTTTCCCTAAGACTCAACTTTATACAAGAGATATGCTCACTATGCACATTTAAAGGTTTTATCATCATATGTTCATTATGACTAGGGAATACATCTCTTGTCTATGAGAGGTGGGTTTCTTGGGTATGCTTCTGAAATTTTAATCAAAAGTAAATGACATAGGTTGTTCATCTCATAAATATAATATTTTTTTATTGTCACCCATAAATTGATTCCTAAAGAACAAGCTTGAATGAAGAGCTTGTGAGGGTGTGCATGCTACCTTATCCCATAAACTATAGCCAATACTATTAAATAAGTAAACCAATCAACAAGGAAATATACAATTAAAAGATCATATTGGATTTGTCATTTGAACTCATCGTATTGGTTTAATTCTCTAAAGTCTCTAGCATAGCAATCAAGCTATTATTATGTGTAAACTAGGATTTTACACTTTGAGCGCTATTGTGGCAAGTTTTTTTTAAATTTGCACTTTATACACTCACTTAGTCAACACTTAACCTATTTTGCCTAGGTATGGTTAAATCTACCTAAAATTTACTTAATAATCCTTGGTTCTAAGGAAGCAATAGTTTAACTAGATTAGGTAATTTGTTTAGGTACCCATTCTTCCTTCGGTCCTAAGGGTTCTTTCTTTATTTATTTATTACCCATTCTAACTTCCTTTCTTTACCTCTAGCATCTCTAAAATTGTAGGAGTAATGGATATGTTATTTTCTTTCACAATACAAACAAGTTTTGATTGCATGTGAGGGATTTGGCTCAACTACCCAATTTGATGATGCATAAAAATTAATATGACCATGGGAATTAGAAGAGAAACCCTAATTCAAACTCTTTTTGTAAAATTTATTTCTTTGGGTTCCTAAGAGCTTATTAAAGTTTTCTTTCCCATTGGTGAATTTACAAATAATATTACTATAATCATCAACTTTCTTTTTCAAAATATATTCTCTTCTGAAATACTTTCTTTCATGATTTCAATTTGATATTCCAGATTTTCAGCCTTCTTTTTGAAATATTCACGATCATTTTCAAAAGAAGTTAAGAACTCCTCATTTTTCTTTTTAAGATAATCATTTTCTTCTTTCAAGGAGGATTCCCTTTGTTTAAATAAAACAAGTTCATTCTTAAGATTTTTGTTCTTTCTTTTAACCAAAACAAGTTCATCAAATAATTTTGTGCATGTAATTACTAATTCATCATACAAAAGAGTATAATAATTGTCGTTGAAACTTACCTCTTCTTGCTTTTTAGCCATGAGATGAGAATTATCTGCTTCCTTCCCTACTTCGTTGTCGATAGAAAGTTCATCAAATTCATCCCAAATTGTTGCAACATCCACATCACCATTCTTCTTAACTTCCTATGTGCCTTTGAGCTTGTCCCATATTTCTTTTTTGGTTGCACATTCGCGAATGTGATTGTACTCCTCATAGCTCAAGCTACAATAAAGATAATGTTTTGTTTTGAAGTTAAGTTGTACTCACCTCTTCTCAACAGTTGTTGACCTTATGGGTTATATCCCGTTTTTATTATGACAAATACTTTGGTGTTTAATTTTGCCAAGTTTGTGTGTAGGTTCATATTGACGAAATAAGTAGATGGCACATGAAGACTTCAAGAAAACAAAGACCTAGAATAGTTATTCATTGTAATTTATATTATCCTTAATTCAGGTCTATAATAGTAAAGTAGGAATGGTATATAATAATTGATGTGCATCATGCATATAGGAACTTATAAGCTCAAGACCATAGATGGACTTTAGGGATCACCCTTTGGTCGACTGATGCCAGGTTCTTAGGCATATTTGAAAAGACCTTAGAATGACCCTAGGTCCTTGCACTTACATGTAAGATTGTCCCCAATATCACATATATTATGAGGGGAATTAATTAAAGAAAAAATAGGACTTAGAGGGATAAATCAGTGAGGCTTCGAGTGACTGAATAGTTGTGTTCAAAGCACATCGAGCGACCAAACCATTGACCAGTCAAAGTGTTGACTTGGTTTCGGGCGACCGAACCAACAGGACCATAGTGTCCCCGGTCAACCAAACTATGATTCTAACTTTTCCCACCAACTCGGTAGCCCGAACTTCATGTTCAAAAATGCCTCGGGCTACCAAACACATGAGTTCGGTAAATCGAACCCTAGACAAGGCGACTGAACTATGGACAAAATGGAAATTGCCTTTGGCAGCAAATTAAACCCTAATTCAGGAACCTAAACTTCAAAATTAACTTTTTCTGTTGTTTCTGTTTGGTCAACTGAACCGTGGATTAGGCACCCAAAACTCTCAGGTTGCTTTAATTTTTACCATGGTTAAGAAAGTTTAAATAGGGTTAATTTTTCTAAACTTTTTTAAAACAAATTTAACAACACCCTACATACCCCCAACGGTTATAATTTTAGCCCATTCTACATATAGGGGTTCATTTGCATGGATTAGCTAATAATTAGCATTTTGATTAACAAAGAAATCCTCTAAATTTTTTAGAGAGCTTTTTCAAAACACAAAGCCCATACACTCATCCTTGTTATTCCTTTGCTAAATCTAGCTTGGTGAGAGTGCCTTGAGTGATTTTACATCATCTACACTAGCCGAAACTCTTATTGATTTATTGCTTGATTAACTTTGTATTGAGAGTTTTAGCTTATAGTTTTTCCCTTGGTTTATTTAATAACTTAATTGTGTGGGGAAAACTTTGAAGCTTGTGAGTCTTGGCATTTGTATTGCAAGACTTCAAGGCTTGTATTTTGATTGTGATAAAATTATTTTTGACAAGCTTATATTTTAAATATCTCTTGAGCTAACATTTTAAGATAATCATTTCTTGAGATATTTTGAATACTCTGGTTGCAACTCTTTGAAACCATAGTTGTGATTGATTAATATTGATACATAGTTTCAAAGATAGATTGATTATACACTATTGAACTTGATTGCGTATTGACATTAGATTGAGTGTCATCACACATATTGCATAGAGCTTATAGTTCCTATCTTGTCGATGTGCATTGATTGATATTGGTACAAATCTGCTTGTTGGAGATGCATTGTAGTAATCGGGAAAAATAAAATAAAAAAAATAAGTAATAATAATAATAAAATAATAAAATAAAATAAATTAATTAAATTAACAAGTAAAATGAATAGTATGATAAGGAATATATATATATATATATATAAGTTATTAGGATATATATGTAATGCATATAAGTTAAAAGTAATAATGATATATATATATATATATATAATATATATATAAGTTATCTTAAAGTGAGCTTCTCCAAGAAGTTTTGTTTAATTAATAGTTATCATGATATTAATATATATATATATATATATAATTGTATTAAGAAGCTTACTTTAATTAATAGTTAGTATAATATTAATATATATATATATATATATATATATATATATATACACACACATAATAGTGCAAGCTTCTCCAAGAAGCTTGCTTCAATTTTGAAAGTGCTCTCTCTCTCTCTCTCCTACGATTCTCTATCTCTCTTCGATTCCAGGCCAGTTTTATGCCGGATCGACAAACCGAAGCCACCACGACGCTCTTGGCGAAGTTCTCTACAAATCTGCTGGAGTGGATCGTTGGAGAAAGCAATTTGCAAATCATCCCTAAGTTGAGATAAGGCTTTTTAAGTCAAATTTGAAGTTGTGTCAGTTGAGAAAAGTGTTATACGCGTTGAAATATTAAAGTTTAATACATGGAGTTTTCGTTTCCAAGGGTGTTGATTGAGAACGTTGGGAATCATCCCTAAGTTGAGGTAAGGCTTTTTAAGCCGAATTTGACTTAGTGTTAGTTATAGAAAATGTTGTACGTATGAAAATACTGAACTTTAATTCTGTGAGTTTTCATTTTTAGGGTGTTGAGTTGAGAACCTTGTGGGTACGGGGAAGATTTTCTTAGGGGCTTTTCAGGAATCAGGTAAGGGGATAAACTAAGCTAATTTTGTTTTGAAAAAATGCATGTATATATATATATATATATATATATATATATGTAGCATCTGGTTTCAGGAAAAATAAATATATTTATATATATGATTTATGTTTGGAAAATACTGTTTAAATGATGATATGTTGAATACGTGGAAAATTTGTTCAGTGTGGCGTGAGTATAAAAATGTTGTGAAATACTGTTTTCTGAGAATAGGGATGATATGGATTTATATGATGGAAAACCGATGTACGGGGCGAGATATATATATATATATATATATGTGTGATTTGCTAGCGTACGAGGCGTGCTATGTGGATATGTTTGCCGGCATATGGGCCGTACTATGTGGATGAGATTTTCCAGCGTATGGGCTATGCTATGTGATTTGCCGGCGTATGGGCCGAGCTATGTGATTTTCCAGAGTACAGGCTGTGCTATGTTATTTGCCGGCGTACAGGCCGAGCTATGATAAAATGTGTAATTTCGGCGTACGGGTCGATGATTTTCATGAAATATATATATGTGAAAAATGATAGGATTGATTTGATAATTATTGATATGAGATATCCATGTATTACGATTTTTAGCATATGTATATGATATCAGAACCTGGTTTGCTTGGTCTGAGCTAGCACTTGCACAGTACCATTACTATGTGTCAATGGTCCTCGTGATCATGATATCTATGTTAACGCTGCTGTACGGAGTGGTGTGAGATTGGATGGTCGATGTGGTTATTTTCAAGAAGTGTGCTGTTATTGCCCCTGGTGTACGGACTAGTCTGGGCAGACCCATCGGACCTACAGACTACTGTTTGACTTGGCAGTGATTGACCAACCATTGTCAGGTCCCACCTTCAGGCAACACAACCCAGTCATGTGGGGGTAATATATGACAATAGCCAGCTAATCTACTAGGATTGTTTTATGTTATTATTATTATGATATGAGATGAGAAATGTTTATGAAAATGCAGTATGTTCTGCCATGTTTTGATATGCATATGTTTTCCTAGATTTGATAAATATTACTGAATATGATATGTACGGTATATGTAGAACATGGGATACTCATGTTGCCACACACTAGTATTAGTTTATTTCCCATACTGAGAGGTGTCTCACCCCTAAATTTTACAAACTTTTCAAGAGCCCCTGATAGGCGAGCGGGAAAAGCCTTGTTGAACTAGTGCTGTGTATCTGCCCTTTTGAAGGGTAAGTTTTGTAGGGACGGTTAGATTTTTTGGGAAATGTCCTTAGGTTTTATCTTTAGGATGTATATATGAAAATAGAGTGATTGTAGTAACTCTAGTATATTGTGGTATATGGTATTGAGATGTACATGTTTGTATATTTTTTGCTGTTAGGGCTTCTGCTTTATGTTATGATATATCCCTGGTGCCCACGGGTCCAGGTGGATTGTGACCTGCTCAGCTGGAATATGGGATATGTGATATTGATATTATTATAAAAAAAAATTGTGGAAAATGAGCAGGTCGTGACAGCTTGGTATCAGAGCCTAGGTTGCTAGGTTTTGTAGACTTTAGAGTGCAGCAGGAACAATACCAGAGTTTAGGAAATGATTAGGTTTTGTTCTACATTCTAGAGGAAGGACTTCCATAGTAGTTTCTATGTTTTTCCTGGGATGACGATTTTAGGAAAACCATAGTAAGCTATTGTCAGATTGTGTTCCTAGAATGTAGGACCGGGGATTAGAAATGAGTTAGAAATGTTGAGATAAGTGGTGAGGATAGGTGGGTAAATTATGAGGATAGGATTACTGAATTGCAACTTCTATTTTCCAAGATGGATGTAGAAGGAAATAGTGTCCATGCGAGTGGCAGTGATGGAGCAGGACCATCAGGTGCAGCTGGAACCGACTCTGACGCAATATTACGTAGCGTGGCTTAGTAGGTTATGGCTGAGATCGCTAGGAGTTCGAGGGAGCAGAGTGGTCCATCTGCAGACCAGGGGTGCACTATAGAGAAGTTTACGAAGATGAATCCTCCAGCATTCTCAAGAGGAGTTGATCTTGTAGCCGCTAAGAACTGGATGCAGGAGACCGAGAAAATCTTGACTGTACTACAGTGTATTGAGGAATAGAGGGTCCTCTTTGTCACCTATAGATTGACAGGAGAGGCTGAGAGGTGGTGGATTGCAGTGAGACTATTGGAGCAGCATAGAGTGACTCTGATAGTTATGACATGGGACCAGTTTAAAGATCTGTTCTTTGACAGATATTTTCCAACTACTATGAGGGAGGCTAAGTTAGAAGAGTTCCTGAGTCGGAAGCAAGGACAGCTATCCGTCTAGCAGTATGTAACACGTTTTATCAAGCTCTTTCGTTTCGCCCCATACATTGTGCTTGATGAGGTGAAGAAGGCGAGACAGTATGAGAGAGGCTTGAAGCGGAGTATATTTAGGTAGGTGGTGGTACTGCGGATCCAGGACTTTGTTGAGTTGGTCGACAGGGCAGCCTTGGCAGAGATTGGTGAGCATCTTGATGTAGAGGAGCAGGGACAGAGGAAGAGATTTGCATCTACCGGCTATCAGCAAGGTCATAGACCGAGCCAAGGAGAGGTAATCATGGAAGAGGGCAGAGACAGGAGATAGGAGGACATGAGGGGCAGACAGGGCAGGGTCCTCCTATTTTTCAGACTTATGGTAGGAGGCACTAGGGAGAGTGTCGAGCTGGTGGTGTAGTGTGTTACCACTGTGGTAGATCAGGACATATAGTGCGAGATTGTCTACCCCGCCAGATGTAGCTTCGGTGTGCTATCGCTGTGGTAGATCGGGGCACATGGTACGAGACTGCCCTACTCCACCAGATGCAGTCCCAGCTCCTAGACCATACCGAGGAGGTTATCAGGTGCCATGTGGGGGCCAACAGAGAAATACGGTTCCAGCCAGGGTGTTTACTCTGACGTCGGGTGAGGCTGAGATGTCAAGTGACGTGGTGACAGGTATGGTCATTATGCTTTCTTTTAAAGTTATTACATTATTTAATTCAGGAGCTACACACTCGTTTGTATCCTCGGGGTGTATTAAATTATGTGAAGCTGAAACACAATCATTAGATGTTGAATTGTTGGTATCTACATTGACTGGGTCGATAGTGAGGTGTAGTAGAGTGCTTCAAGGTTGCCTAGTTGATATTCAAGGAAAGACTTTGTCTGCTAATCTGATAGTGTTAGACATGCACGGGTTTAATGTTATATTTGGCATGGATTAGCTAGCAGCCAATTTTGCCAATATAGATTGCCGAGCACAAGAGGTGATATTCAGACCTCCAGGGAAAGCAGAATTCAAGTTTGTAGGGTCACGTGTGCAATCCCCGCCTCAGCTAGTTTCAGCTATTCAGGCCAGAAGACTGCTGCTGATTGGGTGTCAGGGATTTGTGGCTGTGGTGAAGGAGATGTCAAAAAATGAATTGAAACTTGCTAGCTCGCCTGTAGTAAAGGAGTTTACAGATGTTTTCCCATATGAGTTACCAGGCTTGCCACCCGATCGAGAGGTAGATTTTTCCATAGATCTACTTCCAGGTACATCGCCTATTTCCAAAGCACCTTATCGAATGGCGCCAGTAGAGTTGGCAGACTTAAAAAAATCAATTGCAAGATCTGCTTGATAAGGGCTTCTTACAACCCAGTGTGTATCTTCGTGGGGAGCTCCTGTTCTATTTGTGAATAAGAAAGACGGGACTGTGAGGATGTGTATAGACTACATAGAGATTAATAAATTAACCATCAAGAACAAGTATCCTCTACCCCGTATCGACGATTTGTTTGACCAGCTCCAGGGTACACGGGTGTATTCGAAGATTGACCTTAGATCCGGCTACCAACAGGTGAAAGTGAAGGCAGAAGATGTCTCGAAGATGGCCTTCCGGACCCGGTACGGGCATTACAAGTTTCTTGTTATGCCGTTTGGATTGACGAATGCTCCTGCGGTATTTATGGACTTGATGAACAGAGTCTTCCACCGATACCTAAATCAGTTTGTTGTTGTTTTTATTGATGATGTACTGGTTTATTCTAGGAACTATGAGGAGCATGAGACGCACTTGAGGCAGGTTTTGCAGACACTTCGGGAAAAGAAGTTGTTCGCCAAGTTCACTAAATGTGAATTTTGGCTAGAGAAGGTCGTGTTCTTGGGATATGTTATATCTGGAGATGGTATTTCGGTGGATCCTAGAAAGATTGAGGGAGTAGTGAATTGGGCTAGACCAAGAAATGTCCAAGAGATTAGAAGTTTCTTGGGGCTAGCAGGCTATTACCATCATTTCGTTGAGGGATTCTCAGCGTTGTCAGGAGCTTTGACATGACTGACAAGGAAGAATGTTAGATTTGAGTGGGAGGATAGCTGTGAGTAGAGTTTTCAGAAGCTGAAGTAGAGATTAGTCACAGCACTAGTGCTAGTCATCCCATCTAGGGGTGAGGGGTATGTCATTTACAGTGATGCGTCCTTGAAGGTACTTGGCTGTGTATTGATGTAGCATGGCAGGGTAGTGGCGTATGCATCCAGACAGTTGATAGAATATGAAAAGAACTACCCTACCCATGATCTTGAATTGGCTGCAGTGGCACACGCACTGAAAATTTGGAGGCATTACTTGTATGGCGAGTAGTGTGAGATCTTCTCCGACCACAAGAGCTTAAAGTATTTCTTCACACAGAAAGAATTGAATATGAGGCAGAGGAGGTGGTTAGAGTTGATTACGGATTTTGATTGTACCATTAGTTATCACCCAGGGATAGCAAATGTGGTAGCTGATGCGTTGAGCAGGAAATCCAGGGAGCTAGTGTTGGTGGCTATGGGGATCTAGCATCCGATTATGATGGATCTAGAGAGACTCGACATAGAGTTAGTGGGAAGTGATCTCCCAGTATGTATTGCCAGTCTAGTGGTACAGCCTACTCTATAGGAGAGAATTAAAGCTGCCCAGAAGGAAGAACCAGAGCTAGTAGAGGTGATAGATAGAGTACAGAGTGGGCAGGGGGAGGAGTTCAGTATTGCAGATGACGGAGCTTTGCGGTTCCGTTCCAAATTATGTGCTCCTATAGATACTGAGATCAGGAATACCATTCTAGAGGAGGCTCACAAGTCTTTGTATTCATTTCATCCCAGTAGTACAAAGATGTACAGAGATCTACGAGAGTCGTACTGGTGGAGTGGTATGAAGAGGGAGATTGCCGAGTATGTAGCGCAGTGTTTGATGTGCCAGCAGGTGAAAGCTAAGCACCAGAGGCCGATAGGGCAGTTGCAGCCGTTATTTATCCTAGTGTGGAAGTGGGATCATATATCTATGGACTTCGTGTCAGGACTGCCGACGGCATTACATGGCCAGAATGCCATCTAGGTGATTGTTGATTGTTTGGCGAAAACCGCCCACTTTATACCTATCAAGATCAGCTACTCCCTCAGCCGTTTAGCGGAGATTTACATTCGGGAGATAGTTCATTCTCATGAAGTGCCAGTATCGATTGTGTCAGATCGAGACCCGCGATTTACCTTACGATTTTGGAGGAGCTTGCAAGAGGCTCTGGGGTTTCAGTTATCGTTTAGTACGGGCATTCCATCCGCAGTCAGATGGGCAGACTGAGAGGACGATATAGATACTAGAGAATATGCTCCGAGCCTGTGTATTAGAATTTGGGGGTAGTTGGACTCAGTTCATGCCATTAGAAGAATTTGCGTATAATAATAGCTACTAGTCCAGCATTGGCATGGCACCATTTGAGGCTTTATACGGTAGGAGATGTCGATCTCCTTTGTTTTGGGATGAAGTGGGTGAGCAGCGAGTAGTAGGGCCAGAGCTTGTGCAGCTAGCACGTGATAAGGTTCGGCTTATCAGGGATAGGATTAGTGTAGCATAGAGCCGACAGAAAAGTTACACTGATAATCACCGCAGGAATCTGGAATTTGATATAGGTAATCATGTGTTCTTGAAGATAGCTCCGATGAAAGGGGTTATGCGTTTTGGGAAAAGGGTAAACTTAGTCCTAAGTTTATCGGTTGATTTGAGATTCTAGATAAAGTAGGTCCGGTAGCTTATAGGCTAGCTTTACCTTCGATGTTGTCCAGGATCCACGACGTATTCCATGTGGCTATGTTAAGGAAATACGTTCCGGATCCTTCTTATGTCATCAGTTATGATGAGTTGGAACTTAGTGATTCACTGGGATATGAGGAGGTACCAGTACAGATTCTGGATAGGAAAGTGCAAGAGCTATGTAACAGGACGATTCCTCAGGTAAAAGTCTTGTGGAGGAATCATGCAGTAGAAGAGGCTTCTTGGGAGTCTGAGGAGCAGATGAAGCAGAGGTATCCGCATTTATTTCAAGAGGGTTGAGTGGATAAATGTAAATAGTTAAGTAGTTTTCTATTGCAGGTACATGTAATGGTTGAATAGTGTAGTACTTTAGTTTTGGGAGAAATTTTCTTTTTTATATATGTAATCTCCCAAGACTTGAAATGTAACCATGGTATTCCTCCGCCATAAGTGAGGGTAGGTAATAAAATGAGTAGACCCTTTTTCCTGGTTAAAGGATGGTGAGTTACAGGAACAGTAAATTTTGAGGACGAAATTCTTTTAAGGGGGGAGGAATGTAGTAACTGGGAAAAATAAAATTAAAAAAATAGTAATAATAATAATAAAATAAAATAAATTAACAAGTAAAATGAATAGTATAATAAGGAATATATATATATATATATATATAAATAAGTTATTAGGATATATATGTAATACATATAAGTTAAAAGTAATAATGATATATATAATATATGTACGTTATCTTAAAGTGAGCTTCTCCAAGAAGCTTTGTTTAATTAATAGTTATCGTGATATTAATATATATATATATATATATATATATATATACACACATAATAGTGCAAGCTTCTCCAAGAAGCTTGCTTCAATTTTGAAATTGCTCTCTCCCTCTCTCCTACGATTCTCTCTCTCTTTCTCTTCGATTTTGGGCCAGTTTTACGCCGGATCGACAAACCGAAGCCACCACGACGCTCCTGGTGAAGTTCTCTACAAATCTGCTGGAGTAGATCGTAGGAGAAAGCAATTTGGAAATCATCCCTTAGTTGAGATAAGGCTTTTTAAGTCAAATTTGAAGTTGTGTCAGTTGAGAAAAGTGTTATATGCGTTCAAATATTAAAGTTTAATACTGGGAGTTTTCGTTTCTAGGGGTGTTGATTGGGAACGTTGGGAATCATCCCTATGTTGAGGTAAGGCTTTTTAAGCCGAATTTGACTTAGTGGTAGTTATAGAAAATGTTGTACGTACGAAAATACTGAACTTTAAATCTACGAGTTTTCATTGTCAGGGTGTTGAGTTGAGAACCCTATGGGTACGAGGAAGATTTTCTTAGGGGCATTTTAGGAATTAGGTAAGGGGATAAACTAAGCTAGTTTTGTTTTGAGAAAATGCAAGTATATATATATATATATGTAGCATCTGGTTTCAAGAAAAATAAATATATTTATATATATGATTTATATTTGGAAAATACTGTTTAAATGATGATATGTTGAATACGTGGAAAATTTGTTCAGTGTGGCATGAGTATAAAAATGTTGTGAAATATTGTTTTCTAGGAATGGGGATGATATGGATTTCTTTGATGGAAAACTGGCGTACGGGCCAAGATATATATATATATATATATATATATATATATGTGTGTGTGTGTGTGTGTGTGTGTGATTTGCCGTCGTACGAGCTGTGCTATGTGGATATGTTTGCCGGCGTACGGGCCATGCTATGTGGATGAGATTTGCTAGCATACGGGCTGTGCTATGTGATTTGCCGGCGTACGAGCAGAGCTATGTCATTTGCCAGCGTACTGGTCATGCTACGTGATTTGCCGATGTACGGGCCGAGCTATGATAACATGTGTAATTCCGGCGTACGGGCTGATTATTTTCATAAATATGTATATGTGAAAAATGATATGATTGATTTGATAATTATTGATATGAGATATCCATGTATCATGATTTTTAATATATGTATATGATATCAGAATCTGGTTGGCTTGGTCTAGGCTAGCACTTGCACGGTACCATTGCTATGTGTCCATGGTCCTCGTGATCATGATATCTGTGTTAACGCCGCTGTACGAAGTGGTGTGAGATTGGATGGTCGATGTGGTTATTTTCAAGAAGTGTGCTGTTATCACCCTTGGTGTACGAACCAGTCTGGGTAGACCCATCGGACCTACAGACTACTGTTTGACTTGGCAGTGGTCATCCAACCATTGTCAAGTCTCGCCTTCGGGCCACACAACCTAGTCATGTGGGGGTAATACATGACAACAGCCAACTAATCTACTAGGATTGTTTTATGTTATTTTTATTATGATATGAGATGAGAAATGTTTATGAAAATGCAGTATGTTCTGCTATGTTTTGATATGCATATGTTTTCCCAGATTTGATAAACAATACTGATTATGATATGTACAGTGTATGTAGAACACGGGATACTCATGTTGCCACACACTAGTATTAGTTTATTTTCCTTACTGAGAGGTGTCTCACCCCTAAATTTTACAAACTTTTTAGGAGCCCTTGATTGGCGAGCGGGAAAAGCCCCGTTGAACTAGTGCTGTGTATCTGCCCTTTTGAAGGGTAAGTTTTGTAAGGACGGTTAGATTTTGTGGGAAATGTCCCTAGGTTTTATTTTTGGGATGTATATATGAAAATAGAGTGATTGTAGTAACTTTGTTATATTGTGGTATATGGTATTGAGATGTACATGTTTGTATATTTTCTGCTATTAGGGCTTCTGCTTTATGCTATGATATATCCTTGGTGCGCACGGACCTAGGTGGATTGTGACCTACTGAGCTGGAATATGAGATATGTGATATTGATATTATTATATAAAAAAAATGTGGAAAATGAGCAGGTCGTGACACACATATATATTGTACGTAAATTTGTATTCATTGATTGTATTCCAGGAATGGCCTGAGGGGGCGTTGATCTAGGTCGTAAGGATTGGTAGGGCCTTCTCCGCCTTGTAAGGAGAGTGTAAAGGTTGAAGTCAGCCCTAGTAATTTGACTTGGTTGTAATTGGTGCCGCTTCACCAATTAAGTGAGCCATAGTGGAATCCTCGTGCTTGCAACCTAGAGGTGGAGATGTAGGCAGTATTGGTCGAAGCCCGATAACATATTTTGTGTCTGCTTTCTATTTAATTTCTACACTTTCAATTCCCGCACATGTATCCTAGTACTTGAACTGCTGTGAAATTTTTAATTGTTTTGAATATTTGCATACATATTTGTTTGGGGAAACTGAGTTTATTTTAGAAAGACCCTAGGTTGTGTAATACTGTTGCTGGATTAGTTGAACTTAGGGGAGAAAATTTTAAATCTCTAACTCACCCCTCTCTTGGGAATGCGCCAAAGTCAACAACAGTTGTCAACTCCATTCTTGACTTTGGATTATCTTCACTTTTCTTAGTGAAGGAGAAGTCTCCATTTGACATTGAAGGCAGTACCCGTTAGCCTTAGAGTCGAGTCTAGAAGGGGGGGTGAATGGACTCTTTTATGGATTTTATCTTTCCTCTACAAAATATAAAATCTTGGAAATATGAAAGAAATTATATCACAATATAAAAAATATAAACCATGCACAAGATATAAATAAAGAGTATAGAGAAGAGAAGCTTGAAAAATAATATTAATATGATTCAACCTCTTGCCTATGTCTACGCTTTGAGACACACTCAAGGATTGCACAATCCACTATAACCCTCCTTCACTGATAGAGAATCCTTTACAACCGAGATCAAATTTCTTTCGCTCACCAAGAGCCTTTCCAAGGGAACTAATCCCTTAACACTCACCAAAAGCTGCAAGGTTCACCAAGAATCCTTGAAATTTGGTACACCAAGAACCTTCACATAGGAACTGATCCCTTTCATTCACCAAGAGCTACAAAGAACCTTCAACCGCGATTCACCAAGAACCCTTCACAACTCGGTTCACCAAGAACCCTTTGCAACAAGAAAATGAATTACAAAGACAATGCTCCATAAATGAGCTGATTTTTAATACAATCAAAACCTCACATAGTTCTCTCCAAGTAATGATTCACAACTAGATTAAAGAGCAAGAGAGAAGTTGAGCAAAAACATGATGAACTAATTGAAGTGTGCTTGCAAATGATATATGTTGACTTTTTGAGTCCTATCTTGTTTTGATTATGACAAATACAAAGTATTTTACCTATGCAGTGAGCTGTTTGAACATAATCATCCTTTGCATGCACTAAGGGTAGGAACGCAAGGAAGACATACAGTCTATAAAGTTCAAATCTAAGATGGCTCTTGAAGAAGCAAAACGAATGAAGACAACTTTAATTTCTTGTGATTGCATTCAACTCAGTTTGCTTTGTCATTTATTATGCTTGGGGTTAACTCTCAAGAGAGCATAAATTGACCACTAGGACCCTAAAACCTTAGCACCAAATTCAATAACTTATTTACACATGGTTAAATAAGTTCAAGGACAAAAATAGGGTCTTTGGAAACTGAACCAAGTGTGTTAAAAATGGTTCGGGCAACTGAATGTGTAAAGGGTCAACGATTGACCATGGCCTGAGACCGAAGCTAATTTGAACTGAATGTCTATGGTCAATCGAACATAAGAACGATCACTTTTTACCTTCCCCAAGTGTCCGAACGCTAAGTTCAAAACAGCCCCAGGTGATTGAATTGTGAGGTTTGGTAGACTAAACCGTTCATCGGGGGACCGAACCTCGAACGTTTAGAAAATCGCCCAACGGTTAATTTTCCCTAATTTGTCCCCAACGGTTAATTTTCCCTCAGACTCTATATATACCTGTCCATAACTCTACTTTAGTAAATGAGATAAATTGAAAGTCCTCCTAAATATTTTTTAGCTTTATTTTCAAAATCAAACAAAAGGCTTTATACTCTCTTACTTTATTCATTTGAATATTTGTTTTGAGAGTTTTGATTTGTTCTTTTACTCTCTTCATTAGAAAATCCATTACCATTGAGGATTGTTTAAAGAATCATCTATTTAGGCATATATATTTTAATATTCACAGTATTTTCACTCTCATTTAAGCGTTATCATTGAAAATCATTTTGAAGATTGTTTCTTGAATTATTCCCATATTATTTCCTTGATATATATTTGTTGGGAATCTCTTCTTAGCTTCTGAATCTTGCACACTCAATTGCAAGATTCAAAGTCTTGTATTGTGCATTATTTGAAAAATATTTTTTGGCAAACAAGACCCTAAATATATGATATGCTTTACTTTTGACATATATTGTTGAGGCATTTGATTAGGGTTATTAAGATTCTCCGATTGTTCATATTTTGAATATAGTATCTTGAATTAGAAATCTCACTTGCTCATACAAAAACATATCGATACACATTCTATTGTGAGTTGATATACTATATTATCAACATCTCACTTGAGTTTAAAATCCTATCATACGTAAGTGCATTTCGAGCATAGTGTTGTACACATGTGCTCTTTGAGAAGCTTTCTGGTTATACAAAAATATTTTATTTAAATATTTGTTGTATTCCCAGGGTGTGGTCAGAAGAGGAGACTAACCCTATGGATAGTCCCGGACTTACTTAGACCTAGTTAGGAGAGCATCGGACTAGTTCAGACCCGATTAATTGAACTAGGTGCACCATCCTATAAGGTGTTGTATTGGGTACCACTCCCCCGCAAGTGAGCAATCATAGTGGAATCCTCTTTCTTATGAGCTTGAGGCGGGGATGTAGGTAGTATTGGCCGAACCCCGATAACAATTCATGTGTCTACTTTTAATTTCCATTACTTTATATTCCTGCACATGTATGTTATATTCGATATATTGTGAATGATGCACATGATTTAATTTACGTATATTAATTTTATCTGTGCAATTGGTATATGCTTAGAATGACCCTATGTTGTGTATTACTACTGCTGGTTTAGTTGAACCTAGGAGATAACTTTTTAAATACCCAATTCACCCCCCTTTTGGGAATACATCAATTCCAACAATATATGTAGTGATCCTAAAAAAATAATAAATAAATAAATAAATAAAATTAAATAATTATTATTAATTAAATAATATAATGTAATATAATATAATAACAATATATCATAATATGTGTATATATGTTTAGGATATAATATAATCTATTATATGATATATATATATATATATATATGTTAAAGTAACTTCCTAGAAGAAAAAAAATTGGTTTGCAGTCAACAAAGAGCTGCGCCCAGCCCTCGTGTCATCTCTCTCCATCCTTTCTCCTCTCTTTCCTCATTTTCTCGACAAATATTCAGCCGATTGGAAAACGGAAGATACTGTTGGGTTCCTATCTCTACCATCAACATTCCTATTAGAGTGGATTTGTCGTAAGAGCGACATAGGCACCACTACTGGGGTAAGGCATACTCCCTCTCTTTCCTCCATTTCTCCTTAAATCTTTAGCTAAATCGATAATCCGGCACCACCATGAGGTCCTACTCTTGATTTTAGTCATTTTAATCAGAGAAAATTTTCAATTTGGAGGTCCTAGGCACCACTCCAAAGCGAGGGTATGATTTAGGAAATTAAGAAAATGGGTTATTTTTGGGAGTTTAATTGTTTATTTGGAATTCATGGGCCTAGAAAATGTTAAAATAGTATTTTATTTAGGATTGATTTGATTAAACCAAGGTTATTGAATCAGGGTTTAGGTGAGCACCACAAGCATCGTTTTGGGATCCTTGTGGGCATAATACAAAAAAACCAAGTAAGGGGAACCGATTAAGCCAATAGTTTTTGTAAATTCATTGGTTAAAATAAAAATTTTATGTGTTTATAAATATATATGATTAACATGTGAGTTTTAAAAGAAAAACCAATCGTTTGAACTGTGGTTTTTGAGTCTAAGGCTATAATTATTATTTGTGAAAAATGGAATGATTAAAGTAATGAATTTTATGGAAATTGTAGGGATAATTTGATGTGTATCTTCAATAATACGGATGATGAATATAGGTTGGCTTACTATTTTAATGAGATATAATTATGTGTATTATTTGAAATGTGTGGCATGAATTAAATGAAAATACTGAGTGGAGTTGTGATATATATATATATATATATATATATATATATATATATCTATGTGTGTGTGTGTGTGTGTGTGTGTGTGCGTGTGTGACATGTTGGAAATACTGAAATGTATTGGGATTATATTGCATGTGTATTGTTAATCAAAGTTGGATGTGAATATTAGTTTGTAATGTATGATTTGAGAACTTCGGTGGACCCTAGTGAGGCACTGTACTGTTGCGTGTGATTTTTGGCAGAGATTAGCACTCACATGTCTCATGGAGATGGCATGCTTTATTGTGCTACGTAGGGTAAAGATTCTCATTGGAATCTAGACCAGTGTGGGAAAGCCAATCTGAATTATGGATTGAAAAGGTTGTTTTCTTATTTAACTCTGGGGGGCCAACCAGGGTTAAATCTAGCCTTGGGGCCGCACAACCTATCATGGGGGGAAGCATGATAGTGATTATCCATCCGATAGTGAGTTCTAAATGCATAATTGTTTAATTTAACCAATGAATAATATGAGAACATAACATGTGAATGTAGACATGAATATAGAGTAGCATGAAATCAGAGTAATGTCAAATGTGAAAGTGAAATGTGGATGATATGAAATGTGGAAGTGAGATTCACGTGATATGAAATGTAAAAGTGAATTATGTAATGTGAAATACTGAGAATATGAAAATATGAGTAATACAGAGATAACATGTGCAAAGTAAAGTAAATATGTATTATATATTTTATTATTATATTTATTTGGGATGAAGTATACACTCCGCCTGGGGGCTTGTTGAGAAAGGCGAGTGCCTTGATTAGTATCTGATGTGGCCATATTGGGCTGCATAACATATTAGGGTAGAGGAAAGTTACTTGTGAACTCTCATTGGTAAAATACTCTGCATGTGTGTGAGTGGGGACAGAGAATGGTTTCATAACTATGATACTTTTATAAATGATGATTATATATTTGTACACAAACCTTATGTTAGCCACACAATGGTGTTGGTCTATTTTGACTTCCTAAGATGGGTCTTATCCGATATGAATTCTATCTTTTTCAGGACCTTCGCGTGATCAAGCTCAGTGAGCTCGAGGTTGGTGTGGCATTTTTAAGAGAGAAAGGGTATAGACTTTTGGATGTATATATATTTTTGGGTTTTCTTAAGTTTTCTAATATATATATGTATATATATATATATATATATATGTGTGTGTATGTATCTGTGTGTGTGTGTGTGTGTGTGTTTGTGAATAGTGGATGTTGGGGTATACCTTTTAAGATTATAGATATGTAGAAACTCTGGTAAATTATTGAGGAATTGTTATTATTTACGATGTGCAATTCATGTGAGAATATTAAATATAGGTAAATGGAACACGTGGCACCCGAGAATCACTTGGCGGGTTTGGGGCATCACAAGGTGGTATCAGAGATTTATTTTAAATAACACTTCGGACACTAATTTCAGGTTCGGGGCAATGTAATACCCCATGGAAGAAAGGCTTAAAAAGATTAGATGTTGCTACCCATATCAACAAGGTGCCCCTTTCTTTTCGGGAGCCGTCCTATAAGAAATCCACAATTAAGCATGCTTGACTTGGAGTAATCTTGGGATGGGTGACCTTCTTAGAAGTTTTCTCAAGATGTATGTGAGTGAGGACAAAACACACTGAAAAGGACAAATGTTGGTCTTTTGGGCTAGTCATTAGTCCAATAAGGTTTGCCCCCTTTTTTTTTCTGGTCTAGGTGGAGGAGGAGAGACGTAGTGCTCCCTAGTAAACCCAGATTGGGGGCATTACAAAATGGTATCAGTGCAATTACCTAGTCGAAAGTGTGATGAGATTCACATCGCCTGGGTTTGGAAATGTGGGTTTGCAATGAGGACATTGCGTTTTGTAAGTGGGGGAGAATGTGATACCCCATGGAATAAAGGCTTAAAAATATTAGATGTTACTACCCATATAAAAAAGGTGCACATTTATTTTTGGGAGCTTTCCCATAAGAACTCCACGGTTAAGCATGCTTGGCTTGGAGTAATCTTTGGATGGTTGACCTTCTGGAAAGTTTTCTCAAAAAGTGTATGAGTGAAGACAAAACACACTGAAAAAGGACACGTGTTGGTCTGTGGGGCCAGTCATTTGTTCGATAAGTTCTACCCCTCTATTGTCTAGTCCCGATGGAGGAGGAGAGACGCAGTGCTCCCTGGCAGACCCAGGTTGGGGTGTTACAATATATAACTATTTTAACCAATCATTAAACAAGACTTTTGACATGTATTTATAGGCAAATTGATCTACTAGAAGTTTTGTGGCTCTTAGGCTAGTAAAATATTTATTTACTTTGAAAAATAGTCGTTTATAGCAATTGGGTGTAGAACGCAAACACAAAATGTCACGCCCCGAACCCGGCAATGGGATCGAGGGTGCAATGTAGTAACCTAACCTGCCCCTGTATCATAAAAAAGACCAATGATACAATAATGAATGAGGGTCCGACCCCATGGGGTTCTCGTACACCCTATACACATTCACATACACGACATATACATAACAAAAAATGTTCTTTCTATACATACATAGTACCATACCAGAGTCTATACAAAAGGAGTCTAAGATTCATAATACAAAACATAAACTCAAGTGCTAGCCAAAACCCAAACAACAACCTGATATAGTCCTAGTACATACACAAGTACTTTACGCAGTACACCAACCACTACGCTCCCAACACAAGGATGCTAGTTTCGGTTACTCGTAGGACCTGAAAACATGTACGTATGATAGGGGTTAGAGACTTCTCAGTAAGGCAGATCCAGCTTATATCGGTGTGTGGCATATAAGTGTTATCATGACATAAAACATACACAGTTCAATATAGTTCAAGTATTTTCACAAAGTAGTTCCATTATAGTGTTCATCACACACACAAATATGATTAAGTAACCCAATGTCATCACACCCTCCGGCCCGTAGCCGGCTCGCATTTCACGGCATCCCCAACACATGGCATAGCCCCAGGCTTCCATGGCATCGTACCGATACATCAGGTGGATCCACACCCTTTGGTGATCAATCGGCAAGGCGGTATTTCACACCCTCGGATATAGAGCCGGACACTCTTACACAACCTAGAACAATTTGGAACCCCGTTCCTATATCTCATTTCAGAAATTCACAACTCATGCATGTTCATATAACAATTCAATCCGCACCCATTTGGTAATCTAAAAATCATGATTTTCCAAAAATACAATTTAAACAAGTCAAGGCACGACCACCTCCATAACACAACATATATCACAATATATCAATGGTTTTCAAATGAAACCGGAGATGCAACCCAATGCCCCCTTTTTCTTAGAGATGTAATATGAAAAATCCATAATTTTCACCCGTTAGATTTCCCCAAATAAGTAGTCAAAACACATGTAGAATCGTGAACCATAGTTCTACAGAATCCAATTTTGAAAATAACCGATATAAACAAAATCCCCTTACCTTTCCCCAAAATCCAAACTCGAACTCTACGGCTCCTAAACAGTGAACCGAGTTCCCCAAACCTATAAATCATAGTATAAAACATACTTACAATTTCATTCCCTAAAGAACTACTAAAACGAAAATGAAAACTGAGCCTTACTTCGATTTTGAGTCAAATCCCAAAATTGCTCGAAACGAAGATTCGTTCCACAAATCTTGAAGAGAATCCTTCCCTGATCCTCATAGTAACGTCGGATCGTCGATTCTAGCAACATATGATTGATAATTCTAGAGAGAGAGAGAGTGGAGTTCGAATTCTTTGAGAGAGAGAGAGAGAGAGAGAGAGAGGGAGAGAGAGAGAGAGAGAGAGAGAGGGAGCATTTTGATATCTTTGCCATGAAGCAATGGAAAAAGATATTTATAGCACCTTTGACTCAGCCAACCTCGTTGACGAATTAATGAAGGTAGTTCGTTGACATAGGGGTGGCCTCATTAACGAGCCTGAAATTTTTGAATTTCTCGAAACCTCTCAGCTTCTCCTCATCGATGAGCCTTTGTGTTTCGTTACCGAATAACAGAAGGGCCTTCGTCAACGAACTCTGGCTTCATCGACAAAGCTTGCTTAATTTACTATTTTGTTCTTTCCTTTTTCATTTATTCCAGATCTCAAGGATTGGGTTCTTGCACAAACCGTCGACGGTTTGCCTGTTTCTTTACAAACATGTTTTTCTTATTTACTTAGGTGCACGGTTTGTGTTTTCACCCAACCGGGACCAAGTATATAAAAGATTTATAATACTAGGACGATTTAAAACTTGTCCCTTATGAAAACATTGTAAGTATAGGATATTTATGCAAAACTCTTTGTTTTGTTCTTTTAAAACTCATTAAGTTTTGGTCTAAGAGTTTGGTAATATCCTATATACTTAATAGCCTAATATGAAATGCATTTTCTCAAATTTGCTCAATGATCTGGCATGAAATGTTACCACAAGAGTTACAATAGTTCCTACCTCAAACACTCCCAAATACACTAAGACTTTGTTGGATGTGCTTGAGTCCTTTCGAGTAATTGTTCGCTTTGATCTTTTCCTACTTGAATGTCCACTCGATCAGATCTTTGCTTTTGGTCCAGTACCTTCATGTCTTTGTTACTTGTACCTGTACTAGCTTGATCTGTATGGATAGGTTAAACTTGGAACTACAATTAGGTTAATATCATCAAAATACATAAAATATGATTATGTAGGCACTAAGGCTAACAATCTCCCCCTTTTTGATGATGTCTAACCTATTAAGTATTTACTTGATCTTTGCACTTGAATTTAAACTTGTCATAACTTGATATGCAAAGATTATTTTACTCAAAACTACTAATGGGTTGTTTTCATCAAAATACGACAATTAGGATCATGTAGCCACCAAGGCTAACAGTACCAATTCAATTGACTAAACTTGAGATTCAATCACCCGAACTCCCTGATGCCAGACCAGCTTGTTTAGACTTTTGCATTCGGTCTACTGAGCATGATGCCTTAGGGGCCCCAACATCCTGAAATTCAAATTGCTTTATATTTTTTTTTTCCAAAATTGATATTAATCTTTTGAAATATATAATATTTGGACTTTGTAAAAAAATAATTTTCCATGACTTTAAAATGTATTTGGGGTTCAAATAAATAACCTAAGAGCTTCATAATGAAAACCAACATGAGATGTACTTACATGAATCCCTATTGTACAATACACATAACAACCTATCTAGGTCTTCATGTCCTTAAGCGTGGTCTTCATGCAAGCTTTTCTTTAATTGCCATCTTTCATTTATTTGTGTGCTTCATGGCTTTCCATCATGCATCTTTCATTGTGATTTTATACTGTAATACTTGCAAACACACTTGGTAGTACAATTAGATGCCTTGGTTTGTCATTATCAAAGTGAAATTAAGCCTTGTTAGGCCACAAAAACTATAAAATTGAGGAAAAACCAAACTATATTGTGCATGTGTTCATTTTTTAGATATGAAACTTTTGGCAAATGACTTGTTTTTCATGTATCCCTCACGAATGTTGCACCTATTGCCATATATTTTACATGTATAAAATATAGACATAGACATGTGCGGGGACTCCTATCTTGTATAATATCTCGATCGTCAATTAATCTCTAGCCATTATCTTGTATAATCTCTTGATTATCAACTAATCACCAGCCATTCAGTATTTGAAGAGATGATGAGGGGAAGTCATTGTACCTTCTAGCCTACTAAAAACTGAAAAGAGTAGTCCATCTCCCTTGTTTCATATTCTTTGTCATTCTTTTCAGGATTCAAATTTAAAATTGTCAACATTTAATCTTAAGTTTTGACAAATAAAATGTCCCAAAAAAGACAATCATAGAAATATTGATGACATCTACAATCGATTTTACATCACCATTAGCATATTTATTAACTATTTAGTGCCCTTTTAAATTTCTTTTTCCTACTACTAGGTTGAAATAAAAGTATCAAAATTTTCAATTTAAATATAACAAAAGCAAACAAATTCTTTTTTATTACAAAACCCTGTAAAGATGTAGTCAAAATTCTACTCTTGCTTCTATATTTTTCTTAGGTTATTAATTAGAACTATCATACAAGCTTGGCTACAATATTTACTTACAATATCATCCACAAGGCATTGTCTATTAATTTTATAATTTCATTGTCGATTTATTTAATTATTTTCGACCAATTGCCTCTACTAACCTACTTTTCGTTTGGAGTTGTTGAGTCAAATTAAAAGTTCTAACTAGTGATGACCTAATCACATCTCATTTCTTTAATTTTGAGATGTTTTCAAAGTACCCACTTCAGAGAAAAAAAGCCTTTTAGTGATGGTTTCAAACCATCATTGACAATAGAAATATTTATTAGTGACAACTTAGTGACCCTTACAAAGTTGTGACTATGATGGTGGTCTCAACTAACTATTAGTGATGGTTTTCCTCTTTCACTAAAAGAGTAAGACCTTCACTATAGCTGACATAATGTTTGGGTTGAAAATCGTCAATAAAGGCATACCATTAGTTATGATTTGAAAAATGTCACTAAAGACATACTATTAGTTGACGGTTCTAAAATCGTCACTAAAGACACACTATTAGTGACGATTCTAAAATCGTCACTAAAAGTATATAATAATTTATTTATTTTTTTAAAATACACATTAATTCTTTTGAGAACCATGTAATTAATTTTATGCACACATAATATTGAACCATAATTAAAGATAAATTCCTATATTGTTTAGAAAATGAAAATATATACATAAAAATTCATAGAATGTGCATACATCATATATAATACATAATCTATTCACATAAAAAAATATAAAAAAAAAAATAGTTTGCATCGCTATCATTGTACTTGTCGTCGTCCTCATTATCATGTGACAAACCGCAGATCCTACAAAGTAATAATTATACAAAAAATTAGTATACAACTTTTGAATGTGTACATACTATAAGTACAAATTATTTGATAACAAGAATGATTATACATATTTAAACTAAAAAAGATACAATTTTAAATATCTAATCTTGATCAGTCGGAATTGACCCCGCTCTATTTGGAGAGGGTATGCTCGACTTGGACACCTAAGTGCAAATCAACTAATTTTGCTTCTAAGTGCATACTTTTCAACCGGAGAGGAGTTTTTGGGTACCGTCAGCTTCGGCACGTCTAGTTCAAAATCATGGATGTGTTAGAATTGACCCCACTCGGTTTGGACCTCGTATGCCCAACTTCAACACAGAAGTACTTCATGAGATTAGGAATAGCGGGGTGAATTGGCATTTTAAAACTTTTTCTTTAGTTCTTTTAAAGTCCTTAACTTCTTTTAATATTTAACCAATTCTTTGACTTGTTTATTTATATTGTCAATCAAACAAGAACTTGATTTCTTTTGAACATCATTCAACAACACAATTAAACAAAATTAAACATTCAATCTTCAACCACACTTTAAAAGTAAAAACAATCAAACAATTAATCACAATTTCCAAACCAACACAACCACAATTTATTTACCAAATATAAGTCCACTGAGGCACTATTAGATTGATGACATCATTCAAGATTTAAGACTCTTGGAATATAAAACAAATCTTTATACCATCCAATCACAATCAATATAATATATGTAACTTTCAGCTTTTGATGTTTTCAGCCCTGTGGTGAATGTGAGTTTTAAATAATACCCTGTATATATGAAATTTCTTCTTCAATATGATGTTCGATATAAAAACCAATCACTCTTTCCAAACTTTAGAATTCAAAAAAACTCTTAAGTTAATTTATCTTTGGGAAGTTTAGTCCAGTAACATATTCCCATATAGTTTCCACAAAGAATGGTTTAACCAATGTACTCCCTTTCGGTTTCTGCAACCCAAATCAAAATCAAACTTTAAAGTTTACTTGATTTCCAAATATACATAGTTTATATGATTTTCAAATTTAAACCATCCACGCAATTTAAATATGTATTGAAAATACAGAATAGGGAAAGAGAGAATGAGACAAAGATTTTTACTAGGTTTGGCTTATACCCAGCCTACGTCCTTGCCTTTGGTAAACCACCAAATGATTCACTAAACATGTTCCTTTAACGGGCGGAGCAAACCTTTACAACAATTACAACACAACTAATATACTTCAAAGTAAACAACAATATGGAAATTAACTTGAAGCTCAATGAAGTATACCACCGATTAATTCTTTCAATGATTGAAAGATTTAGAATTTGTAGCACAATTCCGATGAATAAGATCAACAAAATCTCAGTTGAATTCATGCACAATATGTGAGCTTGAGAGCAAGAGAGAGCCTTGAGAATTTGAGAGCAATTTGAGAGAGACTTTGAATTTTTTCAGAATTTGAATTCTTGGTGCCTTGATTTAATGATATTTGAGGCTTATTTATAGAATTTAACAAGTGCATAACTTTATCCCCAAGTGGGTTGAAGTATTCTCCAAGTTTCCATAATTTTTGAGCCCCAAACAACCTTATTAAAAAAATATGACCGTTATGAAAAAATTCAAAACAGCCGCATGACAAATGACTGTCCATTTTGGATAGTTGTCTCTCCTATTAAAATAAAGGGGCGGAAAGGTGACAGTCATCTCTCCAAACCCACAAAAATGCCTCAAAGTGCACTAGCAATCGACTGTCCAGTTTTTGACAGTCACCTTTCATGATGTCAACTTCGAGCACCTTTTAGTCATTTGGTCATAATGTTTTCTGTGTAGCTCCAAATTTGATGATCTTGGTTTCAAATGAAATATAGGAGAAAATACTAAAACTTTCATGTTGAACACATTTTAAAATAAGGATTTGTTTATGTATAAAAATGTACATCAATACAGATGTAGAAAAATTGACAACATTTGAGAAATCCTCTTTTTGGTGCTTTTCATTCCAAAACTGATTCTAACCTTTTTGAAACAATTTTTGACCTTATAAAAATATTTTCCAAGTATGTTCAATGGTATCTAGGTCCAATAAATTTACCTAAGAGCTTCATGCATCCATATTGAAATTTTTTGAAGTACTTACATGAAATTTCCTAGACTTTTTCAATTCTTGAATTCCTTGAGGCCTTTATACTTGTTTCATCTTTCTTTGAGCTTTCCGTGTTGATCACTTGAGCTTTCATTATTTGAGGCTATTTCTTTAATATCAATGCTCTCATGATCTTCAGGCTTTAAACTTTAAATCCATGCTTCAAGCTTGATATAATCATCCTTATCTGAGGTATAAGCTCTCATGAACTCTTTAACCTTGCATTCTTCATTTAGTCCTAAAAATACATCACTTAACATAGCATGTTAAGATCCACTTGTTTGTTAGCATCAAAATAGGACATTAAACCTTGTAAGGCCAACACTTCAATCAATTAAGTTTACTAGGTTTGCTTCTAAGCGCATAATTTTCAACCGGAGAGCAATTTATGGGTACCAAACACTCAACCACATCCACATCAATGTCACGGAAGTGCCGGAACTAGACCCACTTAGTTTGGATCTTGAATGCTTAACTTTCACACATGAGTTCTTAAATCAACCATGGAGGAGTTTTTGGGTACCGTCAGCTCTAGCATGTCCACGTAAACATAACGGACATGTTCGCACTGACCCCATTTGGTTTGGACTTCGCATGCCTAACTTGGACACTAGAGTGCTTAAATCAACTAAGTGCTAGGTTTATTTCTAAGCACATAATTTTCAAATAGGGAGAATTTTTTGGGTACTATCAGCTTTGACATGTCCAACTCAATGTCACAAACGTGTTGGGACTGATCCCACTCGATTTGGACCCGTATTTTAGAAGTGAACACCTGAGTGCTTAAATTCAACTAAGTTTGCTATGTTTGCTTCTAAGCATATAATTTTCAATTGGGGTGGAGTTTTTGAGCACTATCAGCTTTGCTATGTCCAGCTCAATGTTACGAATGTGTTGAGACTAACCCCACTCAGTTTAGACCTTATATGCCTGACTTGGACACCAGAGCGCTAACATCAAATAAGTTTGCCAGGTTTGTTTATAAGTGCATAATTTTCAATCGGGAAGGATCTTTTAGGTACTGTCAACCTCGGCATGTCCATCACAATGTCATCAATGTGTCAAGACTGACCCCACTCAATTTGGACCTCGTATGCCCAACTTGGATACCCTAGTGCTTAAAATCAACTAAGATTGCTAGGTTTGCTTCTAAGCACATAATTTTCACCCAACGAATAGTTTTTGGGTACTGTCAGCTCCGACACATTTAACTCAATGTCATGGATGTATTGGGACTCATTCTACTCAGTCTGGATCTCATATTCCCAACTTGGACACTAGAGTATATTGACCTATTTGGTCATATCTCGTTTTGATTGTGACAAATACAATTGGTACTAATATTTGCCCTAAGCTTGCATGTAGGTTCACTCTATGCATGGAATTTGAAAGAACACTATATCATGATGGCGTATGGTGACCTCAAGGAAGATTGAAGAATATTATGATTTATTTGTAATTGAAATTTGTCATCAGGGGTAAAATTAAAATCAAGTAATGGATCTTAGGCTAAAATCATAAAGGCTTCTAGTGACCAAACCAAGCAAGTCAAATTTCCTCAGTCGACCGAACCATGGACTGGTCAAATAGTTTACCTGACTTCAAGTGACCAAAGTCAAATGACCGTAGCGTCCACGGGGCGACCGAATTCACACGCTTTCCTTTTCCAACTACTCGGGTGCCCGAACAACAGGTTCAAATTACCCTTGGGCAGCCGAATGTTGAAATTACCCTTGGGCAAACCTCAGACAAAATGAAAAATCGCCTCTATAGGCAAATTGAACCCCCATTTAGGCACCCAAAGTTCAAATTCATCTTTTCCTGTTATGTATGTTTGGGTGACCGAATCTATTGCTCGATTGACTGAAACTCTCGGGTTGGCCAAATTTTTACCACAATTAATTATGGTAAAATAGGGTTAATTTCTTAAAAAATATTTAAAACATTTTTAATAATTCCCTATATGTCCCAAACTATTATAATTTTTGCATTCTCTATATATATGAGTTCATTTTGCACAGATTAAAGGTGATTAGCATTATCATTTAGAGAAAAATTCTCTGAAATCTTGAGAGCCCATTTTTCATATCCAAACCTATATAGACTCTTCATTTGCTATTCCCTTGAGAAATCAAGTTTCAAAAGAGTGTTCTTGAGTGATTCTAGTACTTAAACTCTTTTTGTTATTGATTGCAATATTGTTTTTGATTGAGAGTTTTAACTAGGGTTTTCCCACGATTTAATTAATAAATCTTTGTGTGGGAAAACCTTTGTAGCTAGTGAGTCTTTGCATCTTTGTGGCAAGACTCATCAAGGTTGTGTCTTTTTTATTTGCAAAATATTTTTTCACAAGCTTACGTATTTTCAAATATCATCTGAGCTATTATTTTAATAAAATCATTTGTGAGATATTTTGAATACACTTGTTGGAACTCTTTGAAACTTGCTGTGACTAATTTACATTGATACTTTGTTTCAAAGATTGTTTGGAAATACACTCTAAGACATGATTGCACATTAGCATCAGATTGAGTGTTTAGCACTCGTTATCAGCATTGAGCATATTTTCTATCCTCTTTGCGTGCATATTTATCTGGATTGTATTGTGGTACATATTTGCTTGATTAGAAGCTCTTCATTTGTACACAAAAATTATATTGATTATTGTATTCCAGGCATGGGTCTGAAGAGGGAGACTTGCCTTGGTAAAAGTTTCAAATTAGCTTGGACCCGGTTAGGAAAGTTAGGTGCACCATCCTGGTAAGGTGTTGTATTTGGTGTCGCTCCACCTGTGAAGTGAGCCTTTAGTGGAATCTTTTGCTTGTGAGCCAAGGCGGGGATGTAGGTAGGATTGGCTAAACCCCGATATCATATTCAGTGTCATGTTTACATTTCCTGCTTTATATTCTACTTTGTGCTTGATTTGATTTCCTCACTCAATATACCACATATCTTATTAGCACGGTAGTACATTTGATTGGGAAATAGTGGAATTGCGTTGTACGTACTAAAAGGTGATAATATATCATATTTACAATTTCATATATACTTAGACTACCCCTAGGTTATGTAATTCTATTGCTAGATTAGTCGAACCTAGAAGGAAATTTTTAAGTCTCCAATTCACCCCCGCTCTTGGGATTACACCAAATTCAACAATTGGTATCAAAGCCTTGTTACCTAGACTTAATAGTTAGTTTTGTAAAAAGATCATGATGGCTCATGTTGTTGCATGCCCATCTTGTGAGGAAAGGTTATTTACGAACCCTACAATGTTTTACGGTGAAAATTTTGCCGTATGGATATTTAGAATGACTTTGTTAAGGCCTTAAATTGGAGGTTCTTGAAGGTTATTGATCTGGGAGATAGTATACCAGTAAAAGCCACTAATTGTGTTGATGTTCCTAAGTCTAAAATTGAGCTAAATGATAATGATAGGAACTTAATACAGATAAATTTTGATGCCATGAACACCTTGTTGCATGCTTTAGATTCTAGCATTCTTTGTGAGGTTATGACATGTAATAGTGCTAAAGAGATATAGGAGGAGCTTGAAAAGAGATATGGAGCAACTATGCAAAAAAAGGTGATCACTCCTTGTGACTTAAGCTTTTTAGATCTTGAAGGAGAGAAACGGTGCTTTACAGCTTTAATCGACGATGAGGTAAATTTTTCTCCTTCTGCTTTAGTAGACAATCTAGGTAATGATTCATGTGATATGTCTAATGATGCATCTAATATTGAATCATGTGATAGTTCCAGTAGTGAAAGCATGCCTACTTATGAAGAATTGCAAATTGAATATGTTAGAATTCATAAGTCACTTGTTAAAGCTAATAAAATATATATTGTGTTGAAAAACAAGAATGAGGCATCGTTGAAAGAACTTGAATAAAATTTTTTTGTTGAAAGGGAAAATGATTTCAAAATAAAAAATTTAGTAAACAAGAATGAAAAATTGGCAAAAGAGCTAAATGCCTTAAGATCTCAAACTTCAAATGATAATAATAAAGACATTCTTATTGCATAGCTTGAATGTAAATCAAACAACATGTCAAAAGAATTTGTTAAATTGCAGGATATTTGCAAAGGTCTAAAGAACTTAAAAATGCAAGATTTGGAAGAAAGTAGAAGACCAACCTAAGATCATCTATACGTTCACTAAAGCCAAAGACAACTTTAATAAGTTGTTAGGTTTACAAAAGATGACTTTAGATAAGGAAGGCATAAGATATAATGGAGTTAGAAATAGAAAGAGGAAGAATTTGTACATGGGGTACTTCGTGAGAGAGTCCGATAATTATGCTAGTACCTCATCCAACCTTTATATCCATACCTATTGTGCATTGTGTAAAAAGAAGGGGCACACAAAGTTCGATTTCCCATTTAAACGGAAAGGGGTCAAAATGAAGCAATTGTTGAGAGTCAAGGAAAAAACCGACTTCATCTCTCCTTGACCCTAAAAATAATCCAAGTGTTAATGGGTTAGAATAGGTGGACTTCATCATCCTTAGGTCATGTATTTAAATCATAGGGGGTCATACAAATTAAGCAAAAAGTCAAAAGAGGAGAATTTGACTTGGTTTGGTTGGCTGAATCATTTTCAGCTTAGACCATTCAGTCAATCGAACATGAAGTTTGACCAGCATGATTGACCACATTCGGGTGGCTGAACATTTCAGTTCAAAACCTGTTTAGGACACCAAAGTTGGTTCACGTGACCGAACTGATTTTTGGGCATCCAAATCTATGGTTCAGCCAACCAAATTGAAATGAACTAAGTTCATTCGGGCTATCGAGCTTTAGAACATGAAAAGACTCTTGAGATTTAGCCAATCGACCCAATGTTTAGCCAACCAAACAGAATCAGCCTTTGGGGTTATTATTATGATTCGGGTGAAAGAACATTGGACTGAGCGACCGAACCACGGTCTATATATATTTTTTCCTGCAAAAATAGTTTCATTTTCTCCATTTTCTCGAGAGCTCCTTGGGTTTTCTCTCCCTACTATTTCATACACCTATTCTAAGCTTACTTTTCCTCAGAAAAAAACTCTTAGCTATGTCGAGAGATTAAAGGAGAGTAGAATTTGGCATTGATTTTAAGCAATGATTTATTTCTCCTGAAAGAAAAATCAAACACAAGAGGGTCTTTTGGCTCAAAGACCCCATTCTAGGTAAAGTTCTCGATGTAGAATTCACGCAAACTCACTTTAATAATGTGTTAGACATGTTTAGGTATCAAGGATGGTATAATTTCACTAGCTATCAGCCCAAGGGGATATACCCCATCCTTGTCAGGTTGTTTTGTGCCAACCTTAGATAGGATGACCAGGGATGCTACTCCCGAGTCTTTGAGACTGATATTCAATTTGAGAATGGGTATCTGGATGAGGCTCTTAAAATCTGAAGAGGATATTTCTACTACCTTGACTCGGTCTCAACTTAGATCAATGAGCATGATTTCACTATGAGTACCTTTGTGAATTTGGTTATGACTAATCCTATGGTTGATCTCAATCACACCCCCAATTATAGGTCACTGACTTTTGAAGCTAAAGTTGTGCCCCATTCGATCTCTTAGAATATCTTGCTGAGGTCTGGAACTAGGGATCATGTTTCATACCTAGACTGCTTCGTGATGTGGTGCCTCTTTTCAAGAAAGAAGCTGGGCTTGCCAAGACTGATCTTGAAGTTGATATTCATGAAGACGGTGGGTAAAATGATCATTCTACCATATGGAGGCATCCTGACTAAGATCTTTGTGAGAGAGAGAGTCACTAGGACTTCGTATGCAGTATTGAATAAGATAAAGGGCACTAAAATCTTCTCCTCCACTACCCTAAAATTGATGGGTTATGAGTTGACTGGCAACATATGGTTGCCTACCATACCCGAGAGAGAACCAGCACCTTAAGAGATTCCTCAGCAATAGTCCCACATGTCATCCAATGTTGAGCTTATGACAGCTATCACTGGTCTCACTACATTATTTGGTGAGTTTAGGACTTCAATCCAAAGTGAGATCAGGGAACAGGCCTCCTCGTCCCAAGGGAGGTATTCCGAGTTCTATACCGAGTTCTCAGAGTTAGAGTCTATGGTAAAGGCAAACTTCCACATCCTCGGTGAGTGTCTAAGGGAGATGAATGATGAGGATGATAGTGAGGAGAAGATGGACTTGAGTGGCAATGAGGAAGGGCCCGATGATGGAGAGGCTTAGAAGAGGTTTTAAGGATCAGCTCTTATCCATCTTATCTATCTTACCTTTCACACACATACATCTAGATTTATAATAACTATACAATTTTTTATTTTTGCTTTTTTCTTTACATTCTCACTACACTCACACACAGATACGTATATATATTATTTTTTGGTGATTGGTTTCAATCTATATATGATGGCTTGCATGCATATTTTTTTTTTTTTTAATATCTTTGATTGTTATGTTTGGTTGATTGATGCCTCTTACATGGCAGATGTAGTTGATGTGTATTGTTTACTAGTAGATATGTTAGGTTCTTGCATGCTAAAAAATGGATGATATATTGTTTGCTTGAATCCTTTTTACACAGGTTTTTATGAGAAATGTCCTATTTATAGACGACATGTTGCCGAATTTTATTTTTTTGTTGGCATTTTTCCAAATTATGCATGCAAAATCTATTTTCAAATCTTAAATTTCTTGCACTTAGTTCATTTTCATTTGAAACATATGAAGCTTGTGCATATGCTTATATGTTTTGTAATAGGCAGGTATTCGTGAGAAAAGCTGTATTTTTAGACGAAATGCTGGCAAAATTTTCACAAATTCAGTACACACATCCCATGATTTTATAAAAACTAAACATTTTAAACTTAGGTTGTGCTTCTAACTTAATTCAATCTTTTTGCTAGACTTAAATTCAATATCTTGTAGCAAATTGTTTCCCCAAATTCTTGTGTTGATTATTTCAAAATGGGGATTTCTTTTAAAGTCAAATTTGCATGAACTAAGCTTAAATAATAATTCTTCGTCATGCGGTGTATTTATAAGTTTTAAAATGCTTGCATCATATGGTCAAGTGATTGCATAATTTGAGGGGGAGCCACTTAATTTAGAAATATATGGCTCTAAAATATTAAAAGCTATCTCACATCATTCATTGCTATACTCTATATTTTGTGGGAATGTGTTTCAGTCACTATATGTTGCATGACTATATCATTATTTGCGTTGACCAATATTGAACTGTTTGTGTTGACCTTATAGGTCACGCCTGATTTTGATTATGAAAAATACTCCTTATATATCTAATGGGTGTTTGAGATTATGTGTAGGAACCAAAATTATCAAGATCAAGACGCACATATAGCAAGTGAAGATTCGAGACCTAACTACTTGGTGTTGTAATATATAATTCATTCATGTAGTTGGTCTATAATAGTAATTAGGGTCTCTGGTTTGTAATAAGCACACACACATCACATGCATGGTATAATACGTAAGCTTAAACCAAGTATAACTAAAATGACCTTAGAAAGACCTTAGGGGTTACCCTTCAATCGACCAAAGGGTAATCTTGAAAAGATATTTGTGTTTGTGATATTAATCTTTGTGGCAATATTTATTCAAGTATAAGTTATTTTCTGAATACAAAGATTGCATAGCTTTTGCAAACCAAGCATATAACACTATATTTGTGATTGAGACATCCTATTAATTGACGTACTTGAAACTCACTTGATATTCCATGTTAACACATTTGATTGAACATTTTGAGGTACACAGATTGTTGTTGACACTCTCACGTACTCACTACACTGATAGAAAATAAATTTGAGAGTTGAACTATTTAAACCACACTAAGCTTACATATTAAATCATTTGTGGTGTATGTGATTGAACGCATTTGGGTAAAAATCAGCTTTACCTGAAAGCACTTTTCTATTGTACCATTTGATTGTAAATCTGAGTGATTTCATGTGTGGCCTGATGGGGCGGTAATCTAGCCTGGTAAGGATTGTTGTAACGGTTGAGGTCAGCCCTTGAATTGACTTGGTGTGTATAGGTTCCGCCCCACCCGTTTAAGTGAGCAAGTTATAATGGTAATTCTTGTGCTTGTTAGTCAAGGCGGGGATGTAGGCAATTGGCCGAACCTCAATAACATTTATGTGTGTTGACTTTACTTCACTGCTTTCTGGTGCTTGTGTGATTGATTAATTGTAGTATTTACTTTCTAGTGTACATTTACTTTACTTGCACTAGATTGACCATAGGATTGTGAATATATTGGTGTTAGGAGATTGAGCCAGGGATTAAATTTTAAAAATACCAATTCACCCCCACTCTTGGGATCACGATAAAGCTAACAATTGGTATCAGAGCCACGTAGCATAGACTAGTTGTTATTTTGCTAAAAGATCACTCATGACTCATAGCTCCGTGACCCCTTTCCCTGAGGGACCATCTTCCACACGACCTCCTGTTTTTAGTGGTGTTAATTACACCTTCTAAAAACAAAGGATGTGCATCTACCTTCATAATACTGATTGGAAGGTGTGGAGGATTGTCTCTAAAGGAAACTACGTCCCTAAGAAAACTGAGGTTGCAGCTAGGGTTCTTAAGACTAAGGATGAGTATGATGATGATGACATGAAAGTTGTTAGTCTTAATGCCACTGCCATGAATATTTTGTACTGTAGTCTTGATGTGAATGAATTTAACAGAATTATGGCATGTTCTACTGCAAAAGAAATATGGGATAAGTTTGAGGTCACATATAAGGGTACTAGGGGATGTAAAGGACAGTAGGATAGATATGTTGACCAGTGAGTATGAGGCATTTAGGATGAATGTAGGTGAGCCCATTTAGAGCATGTACACTAGATTCACACACATCATAAACTAACTGCATGCATTAGAAAAGACCTATCCTACATATGAGATTATTAGGAAGATCTTTAGAGGCTCACCTCTTGTTTGGGAAGCCAAGGCTACGGCCATTGCTGAGGGTAGAGACCTTAAGGCCATGACCTTAGATGAATTGATAGGTTCCTTGATTACTTATGAATTGTCCATAAATGAGAGACTTAATGAGCATAATAGGGCTAAGAAAGTGACTGCACTAAAAGTATCTAATAACACATCTAGTGAGTGCAGTGAGTCTGACACTGATAATGAAATGGCTATGCTAATCAGAAAGTTTAGCAAATTTTTCAAGAAGAACGGAAGCAATTTAAAAAATATAGAGACTACTAATGAGAAGGGAGAGTCCAGCAAAAGAAAACAAAAATCAAATGCTCCTACGTTCTATAACTGCAACAAGGTGGGGCACATCAAACTCGATTGACCACTACTGAAAAAAGGAGGCTAAGAAAAAGAAGAAAGCCATGAAGGCTGGCACTTCATGGGATAAATTCAGTAGCAGCGACTCAGATTCAGATCATAGTGACACGGAGGTCGCTAATCTGTGCTTGATGGCACCAAAGGATGAGGTATTGTCTTCTAGTTTATTATCTTCTTATTATTCATATGATGATTATGATTTGAACTGCATGCCTACATTTAAAGAATTACAATTTTAATATATTCGTGTTTCAAAATTGTTAGGTAAAATAACCAAAGAAAATAATGATTTGAAAAGGAAATGTGAAAATTGGTCAAAATTATTTAATATGGCAAAAACCTCTCATGCCTCTATTTTAAAAGAAAAATATGCTACTACTATTGTTGAGCTTGAGAGAAAATTGGAGGATAGCTCCAAAATCATTTTTAAATTCACCGAGGGCAAACTCAACTTTGAAAAACTACTTGGTGAGTGCCCAAAGAAACTCCTTAAGTAAAGAGGGTCTTGGTTTTAATGGTGTTAAAAATGTTAGGTGACCAAATCTTTACTTAGGATGTTTTACACGTGAGTCAAAGTCCCAAATTCCTCCTAAAGAACCTAAGTGTAGATTAAAATGCGCTAAATGTGAACAAATTGGTCACATTCAGTTTGATTGTCCACTTAGGAATAAGCATGTTAGAATTAGGAAAGTATGGGTAGTTAAGAGAGATCTTGCCACTAACCCCCATGGACCCAACAAAATTTGGGGACCAACATCAGTTACTTAACTTATTCTGCAGGTATGCCAAAGATCGTCCTCCTCCAAGGACCAATGGTACTTAGATAGTGGATGCTCATGGCATATGACTGGCGACAAGGGAAAATTCACTTCAATTGTTCCCAAGGATGGAGGCTATGTGACATTTTGCGACAATGCCAAAGGGCACATCATCGGGGTAGGTAAGGTTGGTAAAGATTCTTTCCTTGCTATTGATAATGTTTTGTTGGTTGATGGACTGAAACATAATCTACTTAACATAAGTCAGTTGTGTGACATAGGATATAAAGTATCTTTTGAAAATGACAAATGCATAGTAGAAAATAAAATAGATCACAAAGTGCTTTTTATTGCTGATAGACATGAAAATGTTCATACTACCTCTCTTGATAATCTAGCTTCACAACAAGTAACATGTTTCTCTGCTATAAATGAAGCTAGTTGGTTATGGCATAGACGTTTGGGACATGCTAGCATTGGTTTATTGTCTAAAATTGTTAGAAAATAATTAGTTAAAGGCTTGGCTAAGATGTCTTTTGTATAGGATAAAATCTATGATGCATGTCAAATGGGTAAGCAAACAAAATCTAGTTTTAAGAAAAAGAAATTCATATCTACTACTAGACCTTTAGAGATGCTTCACCTAGATTTGTTTGGACCAAATTCTATGTAAAGTCTTGATGATAAATCTTATGCCTTTGTAATTGTGGATGACTTTTCTAGATTCACTTGGGTGTTGTTTTTTGCACATAAAAATGAATCATGTGAACAGTTCACCAAACTTTGTAGGAGATTCTAGAACGAAAAAGGATATAAAAGAACTCACATAGGAAGTGATAGAGGAATGGAATTTGTTGACTCTACGAGTCCAATCCTATTTTGATAATGACAAATCACTTGATATTTGATCTGTGCATTGAGTTTATGAACAGTACTTACACTGAGTATGCACGGAAAGATAACGAGTCATGGACGCCATAAAGTAAAGCTTATACATTTTAGAAAGCACCATGAAACTCAAAGGGTATGAGAATCAAGATGCAAGTGGCAAAGTTCAAGAACATTTTGGGAATGGGTATTTAGATCTCATGTACTTACATTTTCGTATGATTTAATTTGAGGCTCATAACTTAGAATGATTGTTAGGATTCATGCATTTCATGTACATCATTAGGGAATCTTCATGGACCTAGAAATGTTTGGAAAATCATGAAATATATGTTTTTTAAAAGGTCCAAGAAAAAGATTGAAGCATTTTTTTAATTATAAAAAAGGAGTGGACTTCGGTAGCCTGAAGTTAACCTCAGGCGCCTGAAGAATTTCTTCTGTAGCCTGAAGAATTAAATCGGAAAGACAGTACCTGGCAAAGGTACCTTGGTCACCTGACCCTGGAACCTTAGGTGCCTGAAGTTGCCACTTCATGAGCTTGAAGTCGAGTTCAGTTTCCTGAACTCGTGGGAAAGCCTAAAAATCAGTTTTTTATTAAAAAGACTCGCAAGCTATCTTATTGATCCAACGACTGAGATCAATCCTAAAGGTAATATACTATATATTATGAATATCTAAACCCTATAACACAAGTTAGACACACAAGAAAGAGAAGAGCACACCTTGTTGCAAGATCATTGAAAAGTGTTATACGATGGCCTATACATCAATATAAAATCTTCAAGCTTGGGCAAATCAAATCAAATTTTCAAAGGGAACTTGTTTACTCTACTGGACTTCAATCTAGTATTGAGATTTGATCTTTCAAGTTATTAATGTTGTGATTTTTTGTCTCTTCTCATTGCTTGTTCTTGACTAAGTATTGAAAAGTTTTGATCTTGAGTGTGCCTATTCATATAAAATATATTTTTGAGAAGATCATTACTTGAGAAAACTTATTTAACTTGCTTGATTGATTTTTTGATTCAAGTGTGTATTTTCTAAAGGATATATATTTTTGTTATATTACTACTTGATTAAATATCCTTGGTACTTACAACTATACATTTAATTGAGGGATATTTTATGAAAATTAATTTGTAATTGAATACATGAAATAAAGCTTTATGATTTTTATTGAGTTTGTATTCAAGACAAAGATTTTGTTAACGAGTTCACTTCAAACATACTTTTGCATCTTTACAAAGTGAACCAAGAACCCTAATTAACTCCAAGGCATTTCAAATATATTTTTACTTGGGAGTTTTGATTAAATACGAATTTGTGTGTTGACACATATCATACATCAAATGATTATATCATAGGAATTTGAATTGTACTCACAAGCTTTTGTTAGAAGCATTGTTCTGAGTGTATTTTTCAGATTTTATTGTATACACGGTTCGGGGTGTGAACCAGTGTGTAAGGAGAGAGTTGTATCTCTTGTAAGCAGCGGAGTAGGAGGAATTTGTGCCTCTTGTAAGCAGTGGATTGTACGGGAAGCTCCATCCCACTCTAAGGAGCATGTTTTTAGTGAATCCTTGAGTGGTTGCTCAAGGCGAGGATGTAGGCCAAGTCGGCTGAACCTCGTAAAACTGTGTTTGTCTTCTCTCTTCCCTTCACTCTTTATTTTCTACATTGCATTTAATTTGTGTATATTGCATGCATAGATAGGATAGTCTTGCACTTAAGCAATTGAGTAACAAGAATTTATTGGTAAATTTATAAGAAGGGTGTAAGAGGTAATTAAGTGCCTTAGAATTTTTTAAATACCCAATTCACCCCCCCCCCCCCCCTCTTTGGATTACACCTTAATCAACAGAACTCAAAAATGAAAGCATTGAAAAATATTTTAACTTAGAGGGCATATCACATAACTTCTCTGCATCTAAGACACATCAACAAAATGGTGTAGTAGAAAGAAAGAATAGGTCACTGCAAGAAATGGGTAGAACTATGTTGAATGAGCATAACTTACCTAAATATTTATAGGCCGAGGCCATTAACACTGCATGCTATGTTATGAATAGGGTATTGATTAAACATTCGATTAATAAAACCCCTTATGAATTGTGGAACAACCATAAGCCTAATATTTCCTATTTCATGTGTTTGGTTGTAAATGTTTTGTGCTTAGAGATAATGAACATCTAGGAAAATTTGACTCCAAATCTGATGAAGGCATTTTCCTAGGCTATGCACTTAATAGTAAAGCATATAGGGTTTTCAATAAAAGAACTTTAACTGTCATTGAATCTATTCATGTTGTGTTTGATGAAGCAAATCCATTTTCTAAGAAAGATGATGATGATATTGATATTAGAAAATGCTTAGACAAACTATCTATTGAAAATAATGCAAGTGAAAACCCAAAAGAAAATAAAAAATCATCTGAAGATAATGAACATCCAGAGTTGCCTAGACATTGGAAATTCATTAGAAGCCATCCTATAGATCAAATCGTAGGCAAATCATCCCGTGGAATAGCCACAAGATCCTCCTTGAGAAATATAGTGAATCATTCCCCTTTCTTATCCCAAGAAGAACCTAAAAATATTAAAGAAGCCATAGAAGATGAGTCTTGGGTGATGTCCATGCAAGAAGAACTTAACCAATTCGAAAGAAGCAAAGTGTGAACCTTAGTTCCTAGGCCTAATGAGCACACCATCATTGGAACTAAATGGGTATATAGAAATAAGAAAGATGAGAATGGGGTAGTAACTAGGAATAAAGCTAGACTAGTTGCCCAAGGGTATCACCAACAGGATGGGATTGATTTTGATGAAACATATGCTCCTATTGCTAGGTTAGAAGCCATTCGTATGTTACTTGCTTTTTCCGCTTTTAAAAATTTTAAATTATTTCAAATGGATGTTGAAAGCACTTCTCTAAATGGTTTCATTAATGAAGAGATATACGTAGAACAACCACCTAGTTTTGAAAATCATAAATATCTAGATCATGTGTACCGGATGTCTAAAGCTTATATGGATTGAAGCAAGCTCCTAGAGCTTGGTGTGAGAGGCTTAGTGGTTTTCTACTGGAAAATGGATTTACCCGTCGCAAAATTGACACTACACTTTTCATCAAATCAAAGAATGATGATATGCTCCTTGTTCAAATTTATGTGGACGATATCATTTTTGGGGCAACTAATGATGAGTTGTGTAATGAGTTTGCCAAATGCATACAAAGTGAATTTGAAATAAGCATGATGGGTGAACTTAGTTTCTTCTTAGGGCTACAAATTATGCAAGCTAATCATAAAACTTTCATATGCCAATCTAAATATATCAAGGACTTGCTAAAGAAATTTAATATGAAAGATTGCAAAATTCTTGGTACACCTATGAACTCTTCCATCAAGCTTGATAAAAATGAGTAAGGAATCCCTGTCATGATTGGGAGTCTCCTATATCTCACTGCTAGTAGGCCTGATATTATGTTTAGTGTATGTATGTGTGCTAGGTTTCAGGCTGCTCCTAAGGAATCTCACTTAAAAGATGTCAAATGAATCCTTAGGTATCTAGTTAGGACTATAGAATTAGGCTTGTGGTACCCTAAGCATACTACTTTTGAGAGTGTTAGTTATACTAACGCTGATTTTCCCTGTAGTAAAGTTGATAAAAAAGCACTAGCGGCACTTGTCATTACTTAGCACAATCTCTTGTTTCTTGGTTCTCCAAGAAACAAAACTCAATTGCCTTATCCATAACCGAAGCTGAATACATTGTGGCTGGAAGTTGTTGTGCCCAAATTGTTTATATGAAATGACAACTTGTGGATTTTGGATTGCACAATGAAACAATACCTATTAAATGTGATAACACTAGTGCAATCAACATCTCTAAAAATCCTCTCTCATATTCAAGAACTAAACACATTGAAATTAGACATCATTTCCTTCGTGATCGTGTGCAAAAAGGAGAGGTGGCTCTTGAGTTTGTATGCACAAATGAACAATGGGCAGATATATTGACTAAACCACTTCCGAGGATAGGTTCATACAAATTAGACATGAGTTAGGCTAATGCACAATAGAGAAGCTTCTTAGATGTTTCATAAATTACAAAAATTTAGGGGGAGCACTCAAATGAGAACTTTTTAAGTCTTAGCAACTAATATTATTGCTGACTTGCCTTCTTGCTTTAGACTTTGTGAGAGCTAATTATTAATAGTGTGCACATGCATTGTATCTATAGCATGATAATATTGATGCAATGTATAATGATAATCATTTGACATGTACAACTTTCTTATCTATTTCATGATGATATTAAAATTTTACACTTGATTGTTGGACCATACTAGACTGTTTGAGTAGTTGTGGATAAACTGCTAGGATATATTTAAACTCAAAAAGGTTACAATTATACAGGATTCGTTTTAGAATGTCCGATTTACAAACGACACTCTGCCAAAATTTTTCTAAATCTTTCCAAAATTCTTCTTGTATAACTAGAATACTTGTCCATTGCCTAGAGTCTTAACTTAAATGGCCCTTTTTGTTGTTGCCAAAAGGGGGAGAAGGAAAGGGGCAAAAATAATGGGTAAAATGACTTTGTTTAAAAATAAGTTTGGTGCATATTAATAGGGGGAGCCTTCTTAGGCTTAACCCTATATTTTTGCTTGTCATGTTTGTCATCATCAAAAAGGGGGAGAATGTTGACCTTATAGGTCATGCTCGGTTTTGATTATGATAATACTTATTAAATATCTAATGGGTGTTTGAGTTATGTGCAGGAACCAAAATTGTCAAAATCAAGACGCACATAGAGTAAGTGAAGATTGAAAACCTAACTACTTTGTGCTGTAATATATAATTCATTCATGTAGTTGGTCTGTAATAGTAATTAGGGTCTTTGGTTTGTAATAAGCACACACACATCACATGCATGGTATGATACGCAAGATCAAACCAAGTATAACTAAAATGACCTTAGAAAGACCTTAGAGGTTACCCTTCGATCGATCGAAGGTCAACCGACACCGAATTTTTTCGGTGTCTTCAAAAGGACCCAGAAATGACTCTAGGACACTCACTATTGCACTCACTATTGTGATTCAAGACAGGACCGAAATGCACACTTTGTGCACTTTGGGTCAACCGGCCAAGGTAGTTCATTCTGCCCCGGTCGAACGAAACCAGTCTGGGTCAACTGGTTGACCATAATACGGTCGACTGAGTCACCACAGTTCATTTGACCCCGATCGACCGAACTACCTGGGAGTCAACATTTTAACCTCCCTGTTAATCGAGTAAATTTTGTATTACACCAACCTAGTCGACCGAGGGTCCTCAGGAGTTAGCCCAACAGTCTGGTCGACCGAGAGGCTTAGTTCATTTTCCTCTGATCGACCGAACTACACGAATTAAAAAATCATGTTCTCCTGGTCGACCGACCAAGCAGTTCAAATATGGCCTGGTCGACCGAACCATATGAACTTTGGTTGACCGAAAAGGTTTCTGGTCGACCAGACCGCTCGAGTTGCCCTAATTTTTTACCATGGTTAAAATATTTTAAACAGGGTTAAATTTGCTAAAATGTCATTAAACTTTCCTAATAATTCCCAATAGGTCCCCAACGGTCATAATTCATGGGGTGTCTATAAATACCTATTCATTTGTGAAAATTAGCAACTTGATTAGAAAACAAAATCCAAAATTTTCTCTCAAGAAAAATACTTTCTACTACTCATACTCTTTCTCAAAATCACTCTAACTTACCTTCTCTAGTTCCTAAATCCTCTGTAAGTGTCTTGAGTGTCTTTGTAATTAGGTTTGCTCTCTCATTGCTTGTGATTGAATTGATTTTTCATTGAGAGCTAAACCTAAGTGTTCTTAGGGGGCTTTGCGCATAAGCCCATCCTAAGAAGACTTGTCTAAGCTTCTGAGTATTGCACTTGTATTGCAATATCTTAGGAAGCTTGTATTTGTTTTTGGCTTGCAAAAATATTTTCAAACTTACTCAAATATCTTGTGAGATCTATGTTGATATATTTGTGAAAAGATATTTGTGTTTGTGATATTAATCTTTGTGGCAATATTTATTCAAGTATATATCATTTTTTGAATAAAAAGATTGCATAGCTTTTGCAAACCAAGCATATACACTATATTTTTGATTAAGATATCCTATTGATTGACATACTTGAAACTCACTTGATATTCTATGTGAACACATTTGATTGAACATTTTGAGATACACAGATTGTTGTTGACACTGTCACGTACTCACTACACTGATAGAAAATTCATTTGAGAGTTGAACTATTTAGACCACACTGAGCTTACATATTAAATAATTTGTGGTGTATGTGATTGAAAGCATTTGGGTACAAATCAGCTTTACGTGAAAGTAATTTTCTATTGTACCATTTGATTGTAAATCTGAGTGATTATAGGCGTGACCTGAGGGGATGGTAATCTAGGCCGGTAAGGATTGTTGTAACAGTTGAGGTCAGCCCTTGAATTGACCTGGTTTGTATAGGTGCCGCTCCACCCGTTTAAGTGAGCAAGTTATAGTGGTAATCCTTGTGCTTGTTAGCCAAGGTGGGGACGTAGGCAATTGGCTGAACCTTGATAGAATTTCTTTGTGTCGACTTTACTTTACTTCTTTCTGGTGCTTGCGTGATTGATTAATTGCAGTATTTACTTTCTAGTATACATTTACTTTACTTGCACTAGATTGACCATAGTGTTGTGAATATACTGGTGTTAGAAGATTGACCTAGGGATTAAATTTTAAAAATACCAATTCACCCCCCCTTTTGGGATCATGGTAAAGCTAACAGCTTGAGTTATTGGATGTAAATTGTTACATATTATTTATTGGACTCAAACATGTAACTTAGGTACAGACTAATTTTGGGAAATGCTTCATTTTCAAATGACATGCTGTCAAAATTTTTTTAAATCTTCCCACTCTATATCTTGTATCTACATGATTGTTACTCATTGTTTGCCTACATGCTATAATTCTTTTATTGTAGCATTTATTATTGTTGCCCAAAAGGGGGGAAGAGGCAAAATTGGGTACATTCATTATAATTGAAATTTTAATTATCTTTATGCATATAGTCAGTGGGAGCCTTTCTTGGTTGTACCCACTTTTACATAGAGTATTTGTCATCATAAAAAGGAGGATCCTGTTTTGATAATGACAAATACACTTGGTACTAATGTTTGCCCAGAGCTTGCATGCAAGTTCACTCAATGCATGGAATTAAAAAGAACACTATATCATGATGGCATATGGTGACCTTAAGGAATATTGAAGAATATTATGCTTTATTTTTAATTGTAATTAGTATATTCTTCATGTTGGACTATAACGTTATATGGTCTGTAATAGCTGCATCATGCATGATAAGAGTGTATGCTCAGGTAGCCTTAGATTGACCCTGCATTCCCACACTTAGTGTAGAAGACCCCACTATAGTTCACATGTCATCAAGGGTAAAATTAAAATCAAGTAATGGACCTTAGGCTAAAATCATAAAGGCTTTGGGCGACTGAACCAGGCAAGTCAAATTGCCTCAGTTGACTGAATCGTGGACTGGACAAATAGTTTACCTGATTTTGGGTGACCAAACTCAAATGACCGTAGCGTCCATGAGTGACCAAATTCGCACGCTTGCATTTTCCAACTACTCGGGTGCCCAAACCACACATTGCAATTACCCTCGGGCGACCGAATGTTCAAGTTCGGCAAACCGAACTTGAGTCCAAGTGACCGAACCTCGAACATAATGAAAAATCACGTCGGTCAATATATCGAACCCCCATTCAGGAACCCAAACTTCAAATTCACCTTTTCATATTATGTCTGTTAGGGCGACCGAACCTATTGCTCGGCCAACCGAACTTTGGTGGAATCCTTGTGCTTGTGAACCAAGGAGAGGACGTAGGCAGGATTGGTCAAACCCCGATATCATATTCGGGGTCAAGTTCACATTTCCTACATTATATTATGCTTTGTCCTTGATTTGATTTCCTTGTTGAATATATCTGATTGGCACGGTATTGCATTTGATTGGGAAATACTGGAATTATGTTGTATGTACTGAAAGGTGATTAATATATCATATCTGCAATTTCATATATACTTAGACTGCCCCTAGGTTGTGTAATACTATTGCTAGATTAGTCAAACCTAGGAGGAAATTTTTAAGTCTCCAATTCACCCCCTCTTGTGATTGCACCAAAGTCAATAGAAAATCAACTAGGTTTACTATGTTTGCTTCTAAGCGTGTAATTTTCAATCGGGGGGAAGGTTTTGGGTACCATCAGCTCCGTCACGTCCAACTCAATGTCAAGGATATGACGAGACTGAACCCATTTGGTTTGGACCTAGTATGCCTGATTTGGACGTTGGAGTGCTTAAAATTAACAAAGTTTCCTAGGTTTTCTTCTAAGCACATAATTTCCAACCAATGAGGATTTTTTGGGTACCATCAGCTTCGGTATGTCCAACTTAATATCACCGATGTATGGGGATTAACCCCACTTGTTTTGGACCTTATATGCTTGACTTGGTCACATAAGTGATTAAAATCAACTAAGTTTGCAATGTTTGCTTCTAAGTGCATAATTTTCAACCATGGGGGAGTTTTTGGGCACCGTAAGCTTCAACACATCCAGCTCAGTGTCACGGATGTGTTAGGATTGACCTTACTAAATTTGGACCTTGTATGCCTGAAAAGAAGAGGGGAGAGGGGGGATTAGCCAAATAAAAATAATAGAGAAGAGGGACTAAAAAGGGTAGCAGTAGAAGCCATGAACAGTAGTAGAGTCTGTTAGTCTGCTGCTGCTAAAGAAATTGGAGTTGTGCAGCAGTAACAAAAAAAATCAAAGAGAGTGAGAGAGAAAGAGGGAGAGAGAGTGAGAGAGTAAGTTTTTAGGGGTGTCTAAGCTTGAAGGTTGTAGTAAGAAGGCTACCAGGGTTTGTTTTAGGATATTTTAGGGCTGTAAATAACTGCACCAGTAGCAACAATGGTAGGCTCATCAAGGCTTTGTTCCTTAACTACAAAAGATAAAACTTATAGAACCTAACTAATGCCAAGTTCTCTAAAAAGTGAGAAAGTCGGGTGTCGATCCTCAGGGACTCAAGTGAAGTTATCAACTACTTCCAATCTAGTTTATTAAACCTTTGCGTAAAAAGAATGTAAAAAGAAGAGATTTTGGTTAGTTATGAATCTGACTTAGAATGTCTTGTGCGTAAACAATGTTTGGTCAGCTATCCGTATTAGGCTAGATGGTGAAAGAAGCCATTCGAGGGCATAGGATAGCAAGGGTGCACCAATCGTCCAGAGCACGATCGGGAACCAGAGTATATTCTATCTCAATGATCATGAGAAACCTTTTTGGTGTGCATAGCATACTATGTATATTTGACTAAATTAGTTGTAGTGATATCCTATCTCTATGAATTGAAAACAATCCAAGCAGTAAAGGTGCATAAAAGTGAAACCATGGTATTTAAATCGAAGCATTTAAATCAAGGTAAGTAAATCAAAGCACGTAAATTAAAGCACGTAAATTAAAGTAAGTAAAAGATCATTCTATAGCATTCAAATGGTCTGTCACTAATGACTGGAGCTACAACCAAATGATCATCTATGTACTCAGTACAAGAATGTAAATTGAAAGTACTAAGTCTAATCTACTTGCTTCTCAATGACGTTGTAGGTCTGTCACTAACCTAAAAGATGCAAAAGGGAAACCCTAAGAACATATTTAAACCTTATATTTATACCTATTAGGGCATACAAGATTTGAATTTCAAAATTGAAAAATTTGCAACAAATCTCACGCAGAAGATTGTCGCTGTCAACCAAGTCACACCTATGCTTTCCCCTAGTCGCACCTTGGTCGAGGCTCACGGGAAATCAGGAATACAAACTTCATCATCTTCAACTGAGTCGTGCCAATGGGTCTTGATGGTCGAGTTGCTAGTCGAGACTTGCAGTGTCTTAACTTCAGTTCAACTTCAGGAACTTGACTTGGTCATCCCTCAGGGTCTCCTTAGTCGTCCCTCAGGGTCACTAACCTAAAAGATGCAAAAGAGAAACCCTAAGAACATATTTGAACCTAATATTTATACCTACTAAGGCATACAAGATTTGAATTTCAAAATTGAAAAATTTGCAACAAATCTCACACAGAAGATTGTCGCTATCAACCAAGTCACACCTATGCTTTCCCCTAGTCGCACCTTGGTCGAGGCTCATGGGAAATCAAGAATACAAACTTCATCATCTTCGACTGAGTCGTGCCAATGGGTCTTGATGGTCAAGTTGCTAGTCGAGACTTGCAGTGTCTCAACTTCAGTTCAACTTCAGGAACTTGACTTGGTTGTCCCTCAGGGTCTCCTTAGTCGAACACTTGGTCGAAACTCTCAGTATTTCTAGGCTCAATAATCTTTAGTAACTCGACCAGGTTGCCCTTGAGGGTCACTAGGTCGATCACTTGATGGAACCTTGCAGCAATTCTTCTTCACTCTAAACCTTGGAGTCTACATCTTGTGACCTGGTCACCCTTGTGTTAGATGGTCACACCACATGGTCGAACAAACTCTTCTTCTCTTTTGATACATTTAGGCTCTAGGAGTTTGGCTAAGTAGCAAATTTGAGCTTTAAGTATCCCAAATATTCCCTTGGATTCTCAAAATGCTTAACTTCTTAGTTTTATCTTGTTTTCCTGAAACATAAACAAACCTTGCATAACTCTGAATTATGTTAACGAAGGGTATATACAAGATTAAAGAAGAAAAAACAAAGGTAAATAAGGGGCTAAAATAATGCATTTTAGGGACTGATCACAAACCCTAACTTATATTTTGCTAGTCCTCAAGTAAAGCAAAAACTTAAAAACTAATAAAATTAAGAAAATCCTACATACCTCCTTTTTCGTGGGAATCACATTTGCATTTACCATAGGAAACAAGGATTTAAACCCCTAAGTTGATCCTAGTGGACGAGTTGTTGTCTCGTGAGGGTTTCTAAGGCGATACCTACAAACACCAAACTCAGTGAACATCAGATAGGATGACATGCAACACACTTATGCTATTTTACATACAAGAATATAACCTAATTACACAGGCATTTTTCATACATGACTTCATCATACACATACTACGCAACAAATTACTCATGCAAGTCTCAACAGTGTATAGCCATTATAAAAAGCATAACTCATACAGAATCAACCAACAATTGCAATTCAGAGTTAAAATTATCATGTAAATTCAAGTATGGATTGGCCAAGTCACAAGGCATGTGTAAAGCGCATGATTCGTTACACTCAGGTTACCCTTGGACACCTACAAAATGATTTTCTTGACTCAGTCTAATTGGTAAACCTTAAAAATTACTTAAGAAGATAGATTTTCTCTCATATGTGAGGAAGAATGTCATGATCAAACATCCCACATACTTTGAAGAACTAACACTAAGCACAGAGTGAACTAGTCTCATAAAAATGGAATCCAACCTATGAATCAATTGTTGGGTCCTTCACCCTATCATCTTCTCACCTTCCCACCACATCCAACCAAGACCACCCTAGATTGACCTATTTATTGACCAGGGATGAATACATTAGATGCGTCAGACAATTGAAGAATCTTCACACGTGCAGGATCATGTGTGTTGTGTCCCTAGATTGACCTTTTTATATTTAGAGCAAGTATTCTATGTATTTTTCATTACTTTTTCTTTCTTCTGCTCATTCTTTTATGCATTTTTCTTTCATGGTCAGCTAGGAAAATTTTCACAACTTTTATGTCTTCATATCTCCAAAGGGAAATTAGGCTCGAAAAGGAGTTATAAAATAAGTCTATATCTAGGAGTGACTCAATTTTCAGGTCTTGAGTAGGCTACAAGTCCTAGATTTATATCTCCCCACTAGACATCACCTCCAGGCTAGCAAATGCAAGAATGGAGACTAGTACACGAGGAGAGTTTAGAAAAGGAAATTTGAGTAAAAAAGACTCAGCGTTTGACGTCAACACCTCGAGAAATGAATCAAATGCTCAACAATACCTCATAAGGTGTCATAGTCACCACGGTTGTTCTCCCAGTGTTCTCAAGGAACCCTACGTGCTACAAATCACATGAAAGTGCATTTTTAGCCTTGTGAAGTACCATGTGAATACAAGAGTTTGCATAACTATATTAATTCAATGAATCACTAGTTAACCCTCATAGAGGAAGAAAAGTAATAAATTGGCTATAGTATATGAAACTAGACATAAGTAACTCATTACATTGTTAGTGACCATAATAAGGTCATATAACCGATACCCTTATGCATGAAACATATAGGTTATATAGAAGTATGTAAAGGGTATAAATAGTGTTATCATGGAAAGAAAAAAGTAATGTTCACTCAAAAATATTAAAAATTGTGTCATTTTTGTGCTTGAAAAGTGCCATGTAGTGTGTTCCTACCCCCTACCCACAAAATTAAAACTTCAGTGGCCCTACTGAAGGGTGAAAATAAAGAACTTTGAATGCATAGGAGGAAAAGCTACATGGTGAAATTATAGCCACCAGTGTACCAACATCAGTCATAAACACATAGGATCTAAATATAGAATGCATGAAATAGTACACTGAAACTCAAAAGACATGTAGACCAAAAACACCATGTATTTTTCACTAAGTACATAGGTAGGACAATGTATATATATAATTCAAAGTCCAAGTACAATCCTTCCAAAAGTATGGTGATTTATACAAGAAGAAAATACAAGTAAAAGAAAAGAAAAGAAAAGAAGATAAAAGAAAAAAGGAGCATTAATAAAATACAAATCAAAAGAAAAATGGATCCCAACTGACCGGCCCTAAACCTAATCCTCCTCAATGGACCCACTGGTGGCATCGTCAGAATCGCCACCCTTGAGATCACCAGATGCGTTAGAAGGAGTGCCCGCCTCAAATAGGCGGGCCTCATCCAAATGGGCACTTGAAGTAGTCTCCTCCTCCTCCTCATCCTCCTACTCCTCCTCCTCCTCCTCAGAAACAGTGCTAAACAAAATTAGCAAAACATATGAAGTGGAAGCAGGAGATGGCACCTGAGCAGGGGCCTGCAAGATAGGTGCTGGTGTCGCTTGTGGAGCATATGAAGTAGATGGTGCAGGGACATCCCTTGGACGAATTCTACCAAACCTCTGGATGAACGGAAGAGGCGGCTGCACTTGTAGTGGTGGCACAGACAACGAAACATCTACTAACACACTTAGGGTGGTCGTCATCCTGAGTGATGGGGTAGGTGCTGGTGAAATTGCTAGCTCACCGACTGACTGGTTGGTAAGGGAAGGCATCTCAGTTGATTGCTTGGGGGACGGAGTCTCACTCATGGTAGCAATGGTAAATGGAATCACCTCAGTAGGAACATCCACTGCCTCCTCACCACAAAACTCAACCCTCGATCATGACCACCGAACTAACTGGTGGAGTTTCCTGAGGAGAGGGAAATGAACATGCAAAAAAGTGCATGACTGGTGAAGGAGGTCAAGCGGGCAAGCATGGCTCAGTAGACGAAGATTCCCCCGGTGTGGCGATGGGAGCTAGAGGGGAAAGAGGTACAGAGGAGCCAATGGGTGCAGTAGGATTTGCTACACTCCGAAATGAAAATGTCGCGAAGGCATCCGAGAAGTAAACTTGAAGCATTTCAACTAGTGCTCCAAATCTATGAGAAATAGTGGCTCGGGTCATCGCCAACTTGTGGTGCACCTCAGACTGGAGAAGCCCAAAATTATGTCATAAGTAGCTCAGTTCATCCCCTGCCTAAAGTACAGAGAGGGATGCTGATGGCTGTGGAGCTGATGTAGAGGGAATGGCTTCCAATGGGGCTACTGCTGACGTGGAAGGTGCGTCTACCATCCTCTTCTTCTTTTTTCTTTTGGTTCATGGCAAGGAGGTGGCACTGGCGCTTGTACGGGATCATTCTCAGGGATATACCAAAAGTTTGGGACAATAAGCTCAGACCCTGGGGGTCCGTCAAATAGAGCCCACTGGTGGACCTTCAATCTAGCTGTGGCGACCAATTAAAAACTCTAGCACCATTTCCTCTTGGTGGTGACCTCTCTGATTGGAATGTGGGCATCATGATCACCCAAGTTAATCTTTCGCCTTATCAACATTGCCACAATAAGCTAGGCATATGGGATAAGGGGTCTCTTCTGCTCCCTAACAGTCTGACCATTCCCAAGCTTTGGCATTAGCTTCCTTAGCTTTGGGTGCTTAACGTTCCGCACATAGAATGTGATCATCTCATCTTCAATTATCTGAGGAATAATTACTTCCATATTTTTATGCACAATGCAGAGGGCCTGTAAGTGGATGCCATAACTCTTAGAATGATGGTTGAATGCACAGATGTTGCGTTGAAGAATCAGATCCCAAAGGAGCAAGTAGTCTAGTACTCTGCTACGAGCTGTACATGTGCCTCATACCATATTACAACCATGATAATATAGACAATGGAACATTTGGCGAATGATATGGGGGACATCAAAAGAGTCTAGTGCTTCCCACAGTATGGTTTCGACTTTATGATGGGACCATGCTCTGCTTATCAAGTCGGCAGTTACCTCTAATCCTATGCCCTGGACAACAGGTATCCAAAAACCTATCATTGCATCATGGTGCATATTCTGATAGAATTCTTGAATTAGCTCAAAATGGTATGAAGCGGTTGGCGGGATCATGTAGTGATCTAATTTCCTTATTTTTAGGATCTCTACACAACACTTTTTCCTCTTAAAAGCCTAAGTCTTATCCAGTTTGAATGTGTACATTGGGCGAAAATCGTAATCATCCAAGGTCATCTTCTGAATGGTTTTCCTTCATTTTACTTTTTTCAACTCTAGTTGGGTTGCCCGACTCCTTGATCAAGTAGGTATAGGCGGCGTAGGCTTTGACCTTGAGGATGGTTTATCTCAAAACTGAACAAAAGCCCTTTTTCACTTGGCGAGGGCTCAGGAAGACTAGGGTTGCTTGGGGGTAGCCTTGGGCTCGAAAACGATGAGGCATTTTCGAAGCAATGGAGGATGTGTGGAGTGAAGAGATAGAAAATCAAGATAAATGGTGATATGGAAGATGAAATACAAAGGGGATGAAAGGGGAAGAAAACAACTCACCCGAAACCCTAAACACTTTGTTGGATAGGGCTTCGCATGATGGTAGGTGCTTTTGGAGCTAGGGCTCGTCAGAGTGGTAGCTGGAGGCTCATCAGAGCTCAAGAGGGAAAGAATGACTCTGGATGACCAAGATGAGGACAGGGGCAACGAAGTTTGACCGAGAAATGGTGAGAGTGGTAGTTGAAAAGTCGCGGGTGAAACAAGGTTTTAAACGATTTTTTTGCAATCCCAACGAAGTGGCACCTACTCTTGTGCTCATCGCATATGGTCGCACCCCTCGACTTAAGCAGGAACATTGACTCCAGACCAAGTCATTCCCAGCTCGGTGCTGGTCGCAAACATGGTCAAACCTCACAATAATTTACAAGTTCATAGAAGTTTAGAGAGTTAACCAAGTCACGTCAAAGAGGTGATGGTTGCGAACCTAGTCGAACTTCTCGGTATTTGGAAAGCTTAGAAGTCTTGCGGGTCATCGACCTAGTCGAACTTTTACGTGCTGGTCGCGGCCTAGTTGCACATCTAACTATCCTAACTACTCTAAACCATATTTACATTACTATATATACACTAAGGACTCAAAAAGAAAAGAAAAGTACTTGGGTTGCCTCATGGAAGAACTAAATTTACCATCTTCACCCAGACTTTCAAAAGGAAAAGAAAAATACTTGGCTTGCCTCCTGGAAGTGCTAAGTTTACCATCTTCAATTAGATTCAGTGAAAGCTCATGCTAAACTCACCCTAGTTCAAAACTAAGAGTGTCTGACCCCATTTATTTATTAAGTCAGGTGATTACACGCTTAAACTGCCTAATTAGGTAGTTTAATTTAGGCATTGAAGCTTACATTTTTAATTAAATGCCTAACAACTCTCAATATTTTAACATGGTATCTTATTTGTAATATTTGGATTTTATTGAGCAATTTATGAATTTTTGGCATTTTTTTATCGTAGGAAAATTAGCAGAAGTTAGAACCGGTATAAGTTTGTAATTTGTGCATAATTTTTTGTCCAAGCTCCGATCGAGATGATTCAAAATTCTAGAAAAATATGAGAAGATTATCTACAACTTCTGTGTTTTGATCATCAAGAGAAATAGGCTCTAGGAGGGTCAAGATTAGCCTCGTTTGCAGAGAAAAAAATTCATAAAAAGGAAAAAATAAAGAAAAATAATAAATTTAAATTTTGTCCTTATGTGACCTAGCCATGCAGCCGGGTCTAGGTACTTTCTAGGTCTTCCTTGGCTGGGTGTAGGGCATCTCCTTTCCCCCTTTTATATTCTTCTTTGCAGCCATCACCCGAGGCCCCTAGCTCCCTTGGACCTTTCTCTCTTCTCCCTCTCTTCTCTTTCCTCTTCCCTTCTCTTCTTTTTTCCTTTTCTCTTGGCCTCAGCTCCTCTCCTCTCTGTCTTTTGCGCTTCTCCTCTTGTTCCTCCTTCTCCTTCTCCCTTTGATTCTTCTTCCATTACAGCATCCCTCTCCTTCCTTTCTCCTCTCTCTCATTCCCGGCTCTCTATTTTTCTTTCTTTCTTCCTTCCTTCCCTCAACTCTCTCTCCTCTCTTCCATAGCCAGCAGCCCCCAACACCTTCTTCTTCTCCCTTTCCTCTCAGCTGTACTCTCCTCCATTGCTGCAACCCAAAGCCTTTAGTTCTCTCCTATTCCTTCTTCTTCTTCTTTTTCTTCTTTGTTGCCATCCCCTGCTGCCTTGAACCTCCTACAGTAGCTGCTGCTGCTGCTGCTGCCGCCTGCTCATTTTGTGCAACTGCCCACAACTGCCATTGCACATGCTACTGTGTTTCCCTCTAGCCGAGCTCTCCTATGCTGCGGCCATCCAACTCTCTTAGTCCACTTAAGCTTTTGTTATACACTGTTGTTGCTTATGAAGACCAGCTGCTATTGTAGCTACGGCGAGCCACTTGCAACTCCAGCCTCCCTGCATTCAGCACACTCCCAGTCAACCTGAGCAGTGGCTGTTTTGTTCTAGGCCACCACACTTCGGTTGCTGCCGCAATTCACTTACGGGCCAACATCTTTTTTTTCTTTCTTTTTCTCTCTATTTATCTTTCTTTAATTTTTGCACTTAAATACTTGGTTACAAGTTATTAATTTTCAGTTGAAATTCTATTAAAGTTTTGAACTTCTTAATATATTCTAGGTTATTATTATGAAGGATTGATTTATCTTCTTCCTATTTTTGTTTAAGGTTGTCATCAGAGCTAAATTTTTGGGGTTTTTTTTTGTTTTTTTTTTTTCTCGTTAAAGTTCGATTTGGAGTTTTAAAAAAAGAAAAAAAAAAGAGAAAAAAATATCTTCTTTAGGCTTTAAATCAAAATCTGATTTTTTTCGTGTTTAAATTTATCATTTAATTGTTAAAGTTCGAATCTTAGTTTGAGTTTTTATTTAATTAATTAAAGCTTGAAAATGTTTATCTTGTTTTCGTTTAGTGTTATTGCTAACGTTTTAATTTTTGGTTAGTTCTCAATTGCGTAAAATCTTTGGTTCTTGAGTTTGCATTCGATTGAGATTTTTAGAATTGCATACTTTAATTTACATAGGAAAGTTATCGTTTTTAGGTCTATTCAAAGTTTAACGCGTGTTTCAATTCCTGCTTAATTAACTGTAGGATTTCCGCTTCTCATTATTTAATCCAGTCTATGTTAGGTTTAGAATTTAAATTGCATGTTCATTTAATTGGTCAAAAGAAATTTCAAATAACCAAGGAACCTGAACCTGAACTGAGTTCCGTGACTTTTTATTTTCGATTGGAAAATCGTAAAATTTGAGATTAAACTGCATTCCCTGAGGCGACGATGTAGCTTTTGGGCTAAATATTACACAACATAACTCCTATGCTAGGGATAGCTTCTGAGCTGGAGTGAGTCAAGTTTTTGGCGCTGTTGCCGAGGACTTCCTATTTTAATTTAAAATTTTGTGTTTTTCCAATTATTTTTGATTTTTCATCAATTAAAAAAAATAAAAAAAATAGAAAAAATAAAAAAATAAAAAAATAAAAATAAAAAAGTGAAAATTTTGAAAAAAAAAAATATTATCATGCTTGTTTGCTACTGTGTTAGTGAATTTCTGCTATTTGCATTAATGTATAATGCCCTAGGTTTGAGATAATTTGAATAGACTGTCTAAAATTTCACCTAGTACTAGTAAGGACACACAGAGCGCAAAATTTGGTTGTCTCCTTTGAATTTATGAGTGATTTTGAAATTGATTTGAGTAATCTCTTTGAAGAGTTCTTTGACGAAGTCATGGTTGCACCTGCACCACGTACACTTCAGGATTTTCTACAGCCTACATGCACATCTACACCGTCTTGCATTGTGTTACCACAATATGCATTGAACTTCAGTTTTAAGCATGGTATGATATCTATGATACCCCAGTTTCACGGGATGGATTCTGAGAGTCCATACCAACACTTGACAGATTTTGAGTTAGTCTACACCACTTTCATTAATAGGGCTAGAACTGATGAATATATCAAACTTCACTTGTTTCCCTTTTCTTTGAAAGATAAGACAAAAATCTAATTGGATTCTTCGTGACCTAACTCTATTACTAGCTGGGCTGAAATGTAGCATGAGTTCTTACATAAGTTCTTTCCTTTTCAGAGAATTTAGTACCTGTAGGAGCAAGTCAGTCAGTTTATACAGAAAGGTGATGAGACATTCCAGGCTTGTTAAGAGAGATTCAAGGACCTGATGAACATATGTCTACCTCACGGATTCAAATCTTGGAGGTTAGTGAATTATTTTTATACTGCTCTAACCCCTGCATGTAAACTGTTTGTCTAGACCATGTGCAACGGGGAGTTCTTCAGCAAGAAACCAGATGAGTCTTTATCATTCTTTGATTATTTAGCTGAGAGTGCCCAACAATGGAACACATGTCATGAACGGGCAACAATAGTAGCAGAACCTCTCAGAGCGATCATTGGTGGCAGTAGATAGGAAGTCAAAGGGGAAATTAGCTTGCAGGCCCTTGTTGCTGTGTTGTCTAAGAAACTAGAGGTTATGGAATCATAAAAAGTGAAAGCTGAGGATTGCTCTATTTGTGAGACCTCAAACCACAGACTTCAAGATTGTCATTTACTACCAGTATGGCATGAGAGTAGATCTGATCGGGTTCCATGGGTGAATTGGGTCAACAAAACTCAGAATCAGCCATTCTCGAACACTTATAATCCAAGATGGAGGAATCATCCAAACCTCTCACAGAGGAATGATCAGCTTGGTCCATCAACCTCACGATATCAGCAAGTTCCTCAATCACATGCACTGCCTTTGCAACCGATATACCACCCAGTTGCAGCTCCTCAACCGCAGTATAAACTGCAACAGATTTCTCAAAGCTATGCACCACTGGGATTCCAACAAACTCTAGATCCTATTCTAGCAAAGAAATCTTCTGATGATAGCATGACGCAGACGGCAAACATGTTCCAGCAATTCATGCAATTTCATGCCACAATCACCGAAGAATTAAGAGATGCCATGAATAAGATAAGTACACAACTGAATGCCCTTGAAAAAAAGAAATTTTCTTGCACAACCTCAGCCTAATCCCTAGGTATATTGACAACAACTGCAACCAGAAAATAATGTTTCAGGGGATGCTTTTGAGTCAGCTAAATCAGTTATTACCTTGAAAAGTGGAAAAGAAGTTGCCCATCTTGAAATGCCCACTGATCAACAAACAGTTACTCCAACACCTGAAGTGAGAGCTAAGACAGATGAGGAGAAAGAAAAATCAGATGTAGTGAGCTCAGATTCAAAGAAGTCAGATAATAAAGAGGATGAGCCGATTAAGGAGTATCAACTTGTGGTGCCTTGTCCTCAGCAGTTGACATATGGTTAGAAAAATAAGTATCCCACTGAGATCCAAGAAATATTCAAACAGGTGAAGAACAACATTCCACTTCTAGAGGCCATACAGCAAATCCTTGTATATGCAAAATTTCTAAAAGACCTATGCACAGTAAAAAGGAAATTGAACGTGAAGAAAAAGGCTTTCTTGATTGAGTAAGTTAGCGCGTTGATATTGAGTCAAACTCCGCAGAAACTTAGAGACCCTTGTTCTTCCACCATTTTGATCATGATTGGTGAATCTCATATTAGGAGAGCTTACTTGATTTGGGGAGTAGTGTGAACTTGCTCCCATTTTTGATATATAAATAGTTGGGTTTAGGTGAGTTGAAGCAAACTACTATGATACTACTAGTTGGTAGACAAATCCATAAAAGCTTCACGAGGCGTTATTAAGGATGTATTGGTTCTAGTTGACAAATTTTACTACCCCGTGGACTTCCTTGTTCTGGACATGCAGTAGCCTGTCTTCACCATATATCAAGCCCTAGTTATTCTTGGGCAACAATTCCTTGCTACCTTTAATGGCCCGATTAATTTTCGAAACAAAGTACTTAAGCTCATGTTTGGGAGCATGACATTGGAAATGAACATGTTGAATGCTCGCAAGATGTCAAGTGAGTGCGATGATGCAGAAACACATGCAGTTGATGTAATAGATAATTTGGATATTTTAAAGCTACTGTCAGTACTTGATGTTGATGGTGCATTCGAAAATGAATCTTTTGAACAACTTGAGGTATTTAATGAAAAATTGCCAGGATCAGAGGGGAAGTTTCCAAAGATAGACGGTTCCCTTCACCCATTGGATGCAAGTCACACAAGTAGTTGGCGTAAGCCAACATTTGAGGCTATTGACATGCCCAAAATTATGTAGTCATCAGAAGAAGAAATTCCAACACTTGAGCTGAAACCATTGCCTGAAGAGTTGAAATATGTTTTCCTAGGTCCAGTAAAAGGCACATTCCCTATGGTAATTTCTTCTCATCTTACTCTTAAACAAGAAACTGAGTTATTGCAGGTACTAAGGAAACATCGTGGAGTGATAGGATGGACCATTGTAGACATCAAGGGTATCGACCCTGCATTTTGCACTCACAACATCTTCCTTGAAGGAGACACTAAACTAGTTCAAGATGCACAACGGAGGCTGAATCCAACCATGAAGGATGGGTAAAGAATGAAGCGTTGAAATTATTAGCTGCTGACATCATCTATCCGATCTTTGACAGGAAATTGGTAAGCCCAACACAAGTAGTTCCAAAAAAATCTAGTTTAACTGTCACTGAAAATGCTAATGGAGAGTTCATCCCATTTTGGAAAGTAACGGGTTGGAGAATGTGCATTGATTATCGTAAATTGAATTCGGTTAGCCAGAAAGATCACTTCCCAATACTCGAAAAAGTAGCTGGCAATTCCTTTTAATGTTTATTGGATGGATTTTCTGGTTATTTTCAAATTGCTGTAGCACCTAAGGATCAAGATAAGACTACCTTCACTAGTCCCTTTGGTACTTTCGCCTTTTGCAGAATGTCAATCTATCTATGCAATGTACCTGCTACTTTTTAGGATTGCATGATGAGTATTTTCTCTAATATGTTAGATGATATGTGTGAAATTTTTATGGATGAATTTTCTATGTTTAGTAAGACCTTTGATTTTTGTTTGAAAATTTTGAAGCTATTTCGAAAAGATGTGAGGAAAAGAATTTGCTTTTGAATTAAGAAAAATATCAATTTATGGTAAGTAGTGGTTTAGTGCTTGGTCATTTGGTTTCTGAGTGCGGTATAGAGGTGAACAGGGTTAAGGTAGAGTTGATTTCCCAATTACTTGTCCCTAAGACAGTTAGGGATATCCGTTCTTGCCTTGGTCATGTCGGCTTCTATAGGCGTTTTATTCAAGGTTTTAGTGGTATTGCTAAACCATTATGTACTTTATTGTAGAATGAGGCTGAATTTTTGTGGACTAATGAATGTCAATGGGATTTTGATACTGTTGGCCTTACAAGGATTAATATCTTGTTTTGATGCTAACAAACAAGTAGAACTTAACATATTTGGTTAATTGATGTCATTTCAGGATTTAATGATGAATACACGGTCAAGTGTTTAGAAAGATTCATGAAAGCTTATATTTCAAAGAAGGATGATCAATATGAAGCTTAAAGCATGGATTCAAAAATGGATTCAAAGATAAAGCTTGACGATCATAAGAGCATGAGGATTAAAGAGAACTTGATGAAAGCTCGTGTCAAAAATCAAGGAACAAATGAAGTTTGGACCTCAAAATGACATATCTTAAAATCTCACAAGGATCGTGGAACATGGAAGGCCTATATCAAATAAATGATCCATAATGAAAGCTCAAAGAAGATTGAAAGATCAAAGATCAGTGACAAAGAGAACTCAAAATAAAGATAAGTCAAATAAGTTTTTAGAACAAACTTTGTAAGTACTTCGAGTATGATTCAAGTATGACTTTTCATTTTGAAGCTCATTAGGCAAATGAGACTTAGAGACCTTAATTTTAAGTTTTAGAACATTTTTTTTAAGGAAAAAGAAATTGATATTTCAATATTGAATAAGCAAAGAAGAGAGAGAACAAAAATATTTTAAAACAAGAAAAAAATTGTTTGATAGGTGATTGACTGCACGTGGACAGTCAACTGCCATGTTAAAGGGTTTTAAATAAATAGACAGAAATATGACAATCAACTGTCTAGAACTTGACAGGCGGCTGTCAGTGCAACTTGAGACAATTGACTGTGTTTTGATAGTCGTCTATCACCCTTCTGGTCATATTTAAAAACCCAATTATTCAATGATAGGTGCCTAACTCCCCTATTGACAGGTGACTACCATCTTACTACTTGTGCATTTTATACGTGTAATATACTGACAGGCAGCTTCCAGAGACCTCACAGTCAACTGTCACGCAGAAAAATTTAAAAAACAGAATGGACACGTTTTGAAATATTTAATTACTTGAGGCTCAAACTTATTTAAATCTTGGACCCTACTCCAAGTAAACTTGGGGAACAAGCTAGATACTTTTCTACATCTATAAATACACCCAAGTTAAATAGATTTCAGACCCAAGAATTCAATTCAGCATTCAAAATCTCAATAGCTTTCTAATTCTCAAGGCTCTCTCTTGCTCTCAATTTGCACGAAGCTTACTGAGTTCTTTATGATTCTACTCACTGATATTGTGCTACAAATACTAATTCTTTCATCCATTGAAAGAATCATATGGTGAAATACTTCTAGAGCTTCAATCTAAATTTCATATTGTGAATTACATTGAAGTATATAGTTTTGAACTGTACTAAATAGCTCTTTTAGGAGCAATTCTTTGTACATATATTTGATTTGTATCTTGTATATATTGATGGCTCTAGGTTATTTGGATTGTTGGCTAAGCATGGGGATATTGCTTAGAGAGGCGAACTCTAGCCTAATTTAAGGAGTGACCGAATGAGGGTACAACGTTTGGAGAGGCGAGCTCTAGCCTAATTGAAGGAGTGTTGTATAAACGTTGTTGTTCTTCCTGGCAAAGGAATTGGTGTAGTGAATCCTTTGGTGGTTTGCGAAAGGCAAGGACGTAGGCTGGCTATAAGCTGATACTCGTAAAAATCCCAGTCTCACTCTCTCTTTCCCTTACTTTTTATTTTTAGCACATTTAAATTGCGTGGGTGGTTTAATTTCTTAATTATATACACTACGTATATTTGAAAATGAAGTATACTTAAAGTCTAATCTTGATTTGGGTTGCAAAAACTGAAAGGGAGTATGTTGGTTAAACCATACTGTGCGGAAACCATAAGGGAGTACGTTACTTGGTTAACACCCAATGATAAATTTACTAAGAGTTTATTTGAATTTTGAATTTTGGAAAGAATGTGAATGTTTTGCTGAAAATCACTTTGAGAAAGCTAATTCATTATCAAAAAGATTGCAATTAACCACAGGGCTTGAATCAAACTTTCAAATTTTAAGGGTTGCAAATAAACAAGAGCTAAAATCTTGTATCTTATATATCTTGGTTTGAATATTGTGCTTTGGATAATTGGTTGATTGATTGATTGTCAACTTGATTGTTTAAATAGTTATGTTGTTGATTGTATAGAAGAAACTAAGTTCTTATGTGATTGACAAATCAAACAAACAAGTCAAGAATTGGTTAAAATAAATAAAAGAGGTTAAGAAGTCATAAAAGAAATTAAGGGAAATTTTTTAAAAATCCAATTCACCCCCCCTCTTGGGACTACATCTTAGTTTTCAGAAACAATAAAGAAATATTTGACTATTGCGTCTATTATGCAACCTTCTTAATGGGATCTGCCATTTGAAATCAGGATTGATGCTAGTGACTACACCCCTAGTGCCGTTCCAGGTCAAGAATTGATAATAAGCCGTCTGTCATTTATTATGCGAGTCAAACTTTGAATGATGGTCAGAAAAATTATATGACCACCGAGAAGGAATTGTTAGTTGTTATATTTGCTTTAGAAAAATTTCATTCTTATGTCATTGGAACACCTGTCGTTATTTTCAATAATCACTCTACTCTGAAATATTTGTTAGCAAAGAAGGATGCTAAACAAAGGTTGATCAGATGGATTCTACTTCTCTAGGAATTTGACCTCACTATTTGAGATAAAAAGGGCGTGAAAAATGTTGTAGCTGACCATCTCTCTCGTTTGCAACTACCTAATGTGTGTGTATCTCCATATCCCTTAAATGATGATTTTCCCGATGAGCATCTTTTTGTAATGTCATGCGCTCTGTGGTTTGTCAATATTGTGAATTATCATGTTACTGATTGAATGCCAGAACATTGGTTAACTTAGGATAAGCGTAAGTTCCTTGTACAGGTATGACATTATTATTTTGACAATCCATATCTGTTTAAATACTGCTCTAACCAGCTGATTCGTCGATGTGTGCCTGATGATGAATTTATTTCTATGATGCATTTTGTCATAGTGGAGCATGTGAAGGTCACTTTGCTGCAAAGAAAACCATTACAAAAATTTTATAAAGTGGACTCTATTGGCCTACTATGTTCAAAGATATTGAGCATTTTTCTAAAACCAATAAGGCTTGTCATAAATTAAGGAAAATTACAGCAAAGAATGAAATGACCATGTCTCCCATTTTGACTCTTGAGATTTTTGACTGTTGGGGCATTGAATTTATGGGACCATTCCCAAAAATATTTTTGGCATTCTTACATTTTAGTTGCTGCGGACTATGTTTCAAAATGGGTGGAAGCTGCGCCATGTAAAACTAATGACCATAGGGTTGTCATCCATTTTCTCAAGGAATTATTTACACGCTTTGGCATGCCCTAGGCTATCATTAGTGATGCAGGGTTGCATTTTTGTAACGAACTTTTTGAAAAACTCATGCAAAAGTATGGCGTGACCTATAAGGTCTATGCTTCATACCACCCTCAGACTAATGGTCAAGCTGAGTTGGCCAATAGAGCAATCGAAATCATACTTGAGAAAATCGTGCATCCTAATCGAAAGAACTGATCAAAAAAACTTTTTGATGCACTCTAGGCCTATTGAACGACTTTCAAGACAAACTTAGGGATGTCTCCCTATAGGTTAGTTTATGGTAAGGCATGTCATTTACCTATTGAAATTCAACATTGTGCTTTATGGGCTATAAAACAAATTAATTTTTCACTTGATGATGTCAAGGGTTTAGGGAAGTTACAGGTATGTGAACTTGAAGAGTCTAGGAGGGAAGCTTACGATAATGCCCGCTAAGCCAAGTAGCAGATGAAGTTGCTACCTGACAAGAAAATCAAAGACAAAAAACTTTTTTCATGTCAACAAGTGTTTCTCTATAACTCCAGATTGCATGTGTTTCCTAGGAAACTGAAGTCCCGACAAGGTGGCCCGTACGTCGTTGAAAAATTTCATTCTCATGGTGCGGTCAAGATTGTAGATCCAAAGAGTGACAACCGCTTCACAGTCAATGGGCAGCATCTAAAGCCCTTCATGACTCCATTTGATCCAAATGAAGAGGTCTTGCTTCTGCAATACCCTAGGGGAGTCCTCTAACCTTTCTATTTTACTCTTTTTCTTTTTCAATTTTTCTTTTCATTTTATTTGTTTTTATTTGACTTTATTTTATTTTTCTATCACATTAGTTGGTAGTGACTTTCTATTAGTTTGTTCACCCGTGCACTGTTTTTCTATTCTCCCTATGCTTTCACATTGAGGACAATGTTCCACTTTAGTTAGGGGGGTGAGCAATTGCATGTGACATTGTACACGTATACTTGCTGGGTTTTATATTAATTAAAAATAAATAAAAAAGAAAGAAAGAGTATTGAGGAATTACACTAACTTATGACATGATTAAAACTGACTTATACCCTTCACATACTTGCATATAACATAAGAATTACACACTTGAGTCATTTATGTATACTTTCTCTTTATATGATTTTGTAACTCCATGAAGAATTGATTGGTAGTACACTCGTGTTAATCTGGTTATATAAACTCTTGTATTTACACGACATCTCAAAAGGCTGAATAGATACATTCATGTGATTCATTGCACTTAGGGTTCCCTGTAAGCACTGAGAGAACACCCGTGGCGACTACGACACCTTGTGAGATATCCTTGAGCTATTTATCATCCTTTTGAATGTTAAAATCAAATCTGAGTTCATGAAACTCAGTTCTCTTTTCTTTTGGTTGATTCTTTGTGCACTAGTATTTGTTTTTTATTTGCTCGCCTAGAGGTGACATCTAGTGGGAAGATAGAAACCTAGGTCTTATAGCCTACTCAAGATGTGAAGGTTGAACCACCCCTAGAAATAGATTTAGTTCATGGACTACTGTTCAAGATTAATTCCCATTGGTGGTATGAAGACAATAAAGGAAGTGTAATGATTGTCCTAATTGACCAAGAAAAGACAGAAATTAAAGAATGAGTGAAAGAAAGAATAAGACAAATAGAAATGCACATGAAATGAAATGCAAATGCCTGCTCCGCACAAATATCACAAAAAGTTAGAGACACGACACATGTTCTTCACGTAAGAAGATTCTTCAGCCATTTTATACCTCAGATGTATTCACGCCAAGTTGTGAATAAGCTTATCGAGGGTGGTCTCGGTTGGACATGGCAAGTAGGTGAGAAGATGCTAGGGTGAAGGACCCGAAACCTCATAGATAGACTAGATCCTTTTCAAATTAGTCCACTCCATATACTTAGCGTTTGTTCATTGCAATATATGGGATGTCTGATCACAACACTCCTCCTCACATATGAAGAGTGAACCCATTCCTTTTGAGTATTTTTTATGGTATACCAGTTAGGCTGAGTCAAAACGACCGTTCTATAGGTGTCCACTGGTATCCTACGAGTAATGAGTCACACACATCACACATTCCTCGAGATTTCACCTGTTTATACTTGAACTTATATGACTACATTAACTCTGAATTGTACCACTAGTTAACTTCATGTGAGTATAATGTTCTTAAATGCTATATAATGATGAAACTTACATGAGTGGCATGCTTCGGAGTTGTGTGCATTGAATATGAAACAAGCCTATGTGAAATTCAGTTATATTCCTGTATGTGAAACGGTATGATTGTATTGCATGGACATTAATTTCATGTTTGTTGGAGTTAGTATTTGTGGATATCGCCCTTAAAATCATTCACATTATTTGTTAGAGACTAGAAAAACGTTAGTTGGGGGGATGTGATTACGTACTTAAATTGCGTAATTCGGTGGTTTAATTTAGGTATTGAAATTTATATTTTTAATTAAATACCTAATTATTCTCAATATTTTAACACGGTATCCTATTTGTAATAGTTGGATTTTATTGAGCAATTTAGGAATTATTGGCATTTTTTTATCGTATGAAAATTATTAGAAGCTAAAATCGGCACCAGTTCGTAATTCATGCATAATGTTTCCATCCGAGCTTTGATCCAGATGACTCAAAATTATGGAGAAAGGTGAGAAGATTATCTACAACATTTATGTTTTGATCTTCGAAAGAAATGGGCTCCAAGAAGGTCAAGATTGGCCTCGTTCAGGGAGAAAAAAATTAAGAAAAAGGAAAAAAGAAAAGAAAAAAAAATTTTAAAATTTTGCCCTGATGTGACCCGACCATGCAGCTGGGTCTAGGTGCTTTTTGGGTCTTCCTTGGCTAGTTGTAGGGCATCTCCCTTCCCCCCTTTATATTCTTCATTGCAGCCATCACCCGAGGCCCCTAGCTCCCTCGGACCCTTCTCTCTCATCGCTCTTTTCTCTTTCCTTTTCCCTTCTTTTTCTTTTCCTTTTCCCTCCGCCCCAGCTCCTCTCCTCTCTTCGTTTCACTCTTCTCCTCTTCTTCCTCCTTCTCCTTATCCATTTGCTTCTTCTTCTAGTATAACATCCCTCTCCCTCTCCTTCCTTTCTCCTCTCTCTTATTCTCGGCTCTCTATTTTTCTTTCTTCATTCCTTCCCTCAACTCTCTCCCCTTTCTTCCATAGCCGGAACCCCTAGCACCTTCTTCTTCTCCCTTTCCTATTGGGTGTACTCTCCTCCATTGCTGCAACCCAAAGCCTCTAGTTCTCTCATATTCTTTCTTCTTCTTCTTTTTCTTCTTCTTTGCTGCCATCCCCTGCTACCATGAACCTCCTGCAGTAACTGTTGTTGCAGCCGAATGCTCATTTTGTGCCACCGCCCACGACTACCGTTGCACCTTCTGCTGCATTTCCCTCCAGCTGAGCTCTCCTATGCTGCGGCTATCGACCTCTCTTGGTGCCCTCAAGCTTCTATCGTACCCTATTGCTGCCTTTGAAGACTAGCTATTGTTGTAGCTACTGCCAGCCACTTGCAACTCTAGCCTCCATGCATTCAGCACACGTCTAGCCAACCTGACCAGCTGTTATTTTGTTCCAGGCCACCACAACACGGTTGCTGTTGTAGTTCACTCACATGCCAACATCTTTTCTTTCTTTCTTTTCCTCTCCCTTTATTTTTTTTAGCTTTACCGTGATCCTAAAAGGAGGGGTGAATTCGTATTTTTGAAATTTAACTTCTAGGTATTCCTCCTAACACAAGTATAATCACAACCCTATGGTCAATCTAGTGCAAGTAAAGTAAATGTATACCAGAAAGTAAATAAAGCAATTTAATCAAACATACAAGCACCATAAAGCAGTAAAGAGAGGGTGACACACAAATATGTTATCGAGGTTTGGCCAATTGCCTACGTCCCCGCCTTGGCTAACAAGCACAAGGATTACCACTATAACTTGCTCACTTAAACGGGTGGAGTAGCACCTACACAAACTAGGTCAATTAGCACATGGCTGTCCTCAACCTTTACATCCTTAATGAGCTAGATTACCGCCTCCTCAAGCCACGCCTGGAATCACTCAGATTTAGAATCAAATGGTACAATGAAATAGTGCTTTCACGTAAAGCAGATTTGTACCCAAACAATACGCTCAATCACATACGCATCAAAAGCAAGGATATAATGTAAGCTCAGTGATGCAAGTTTTGTTCTATCAATACTCAACACAATATAGTCAATATGAAGCTTAAGAGTATTCAACACAAAACAATCAGTATGATGCTCAAGAATAATCAACACAAGCAATGACTTGGAATCTAAACAAAATATTTCAACAACATGTCAATATTCCAAGTATACTATGCAGATAATCAAACTAGTTTCTAAATGTTTTTCTTCATTGAAATAAGCACAAAGCTAGTTTGAAAAGGTTGCTTGCTTGTTCAAAAATTCTTTGCATGCCAAAAGCAAAGCTATTGGATACTTGCAATGAAGTGCAAATATCCTAAGCTTACTAGGTTATCCCAACACTAGATTTATAGTATGAAAATCTATGGGATAAGCCTAAGCTATGCTCCCAAAAAAATAAATCTCAAGCACACACAACAATGGGAGTATTAGCTCTGAGCAACAATCAAATAAACACGAATGAAACTCTCGTAGTCTTGGATTTGATCAAGAAGATGCAAGTTTGAGAGTATTAGGGCAAAAATTGGATTTTCAAGAGAGAGAGAATTTTTGCTAATCACTTTTTGTTAATCATGTTCTAATCATGCAAATGAGAACATATTTATAGCCAGGTGAAAAAATATAACCGTTCAAGTCAAGATGGGTATTATTAAAAAAAGTCCCAAAGAATTAAGATCTAATTAGCCTGAAATAACCTTATTTCACCGTGGTTAAAATAATTTTAACCGGGCGAGGTTCGTGTGACTGAACCTTGGTTCGGTCGCCCGATAAGACACAATTCAAAAAGTTTTTCAATTAAGTTCAGTCGCCCGGATAAAGGTTCAGCAGTCCAAATCAAAGTCAGTAGCCAAACTTCGTGACTTTGAGGTTCAGCAACCCGATCATATTTTTGGTGGCCCGAAGGCAAGTGTTCGGTCACCCGGGGATATATTTGAACTAAAACCATAGGGCGAAAGAGTTGGTGAATAGTCCCTTTCGAAGGGTTCGGGTGCTCAGGGAAGATGTGTGCATTTGAGGTTCGGTCACCCAAGGGCTAGTCAACATTTTGACTTTCAAAGTTCGGGCACCCGAGGAGTTTTGTACTCCAAAGGTTCGGTCGCCCGACTCCTCTTATCTTGCTTAGATTTTTCCAATTTTAAGCACAATTATAACACACTTATATGTTTTATGCTATGTGTGTGAGTGTTGGAGTCTAAGGTCTTGCTATAGTCTAATTGAGCTTACGCTATATCATGTATGCATGATGTGCAGGCGATAAACATACAACCACAGCCTAGGTTACTATTACAAACCCATATAAATTATTACAGACCGATATGAATTACAAGTACAAATACAAGTCTTCATGGTCTTCTTGTTTCTTTAAGTGTCCTTCCTTCGGATATTTATTTGAACCTGCATAAGCACCTGACAATCATCAAATATCAATATTTGTCATTATCAAAACCGGGTGCGACCTATAAGGTCAACAATTTTTTTTTTAATTTTTGCACTTAAATACTTGGTTACACGTTATTAATTTTTAGTTGAAATTCTATTAAATTTTTTACCTTCTTAATATTTGTTGGGTTATTATTATGAAGGATTGATTTATCTTCTTCTTCCTCTTTTTGTTTAATATTATCACCAGAGCTAAATTTTTCTTGGGTTATTTTATTTTTCTCATTAAAGTTCAGTTTGATTTCTTAAAAAAATAAAAAAAGAAAAAATATCTGAAACCTAAGGTGTAGTCCCAAGAGTTGGGGGTGAATTGGGTTATTTAAAATTCTTTAGAGTCTTTTTACAAACTTTTAATGGCATCTTATTTTCTCGTTGATTAGGCAATCCAGAAAAACACTTACTTCCTCTATTCAATTCGCAACCACAACATACACAACTAATTGATTAACCATTCAAGCTAAACAAACACCATACAAGTAATTAATATTAGCTTTGCAATATTCAGCAACCATTTTTTGAATGTGCAAGTCATGTAATTGGCCTTTGAACTGAAGATTAAAATAACATCCATTCACTTTTTCAAAATCAGAATTTAAATAAACCATAAACTAATAAGTTTTGGATTGTTAACTAATCAACATACTCCCTTACGGTTTTCGTAAAAAATTGATTAACCAACGTACTCCCTTTCGGTTTCTGCAAGCCCAAGGAAAAATTAGGCTTTGGTTTATTTAATTTCTAATCAGCGTTGTTTTTATGATTAAAAGAATTACAACATCCACACAGTTTATATTTTTTCTGGAATTTAAAGAGAGTAAGTGAAAGAGACTGACACCACTATTTTTACGAGGTTTGGCTTACCCCAGCCTACGTCCTCGCTTTAGGTCAACCACCTAAGGATTTCACTATACCTTGTTCCTTCCGGGTGGAACAAAAACCTTTATAATAACCAACCTCTTTTTCAGGAAGAGAAACCTCTCCAAGCAACAACCTATGCTTGGTGCAACGATCAAACTATTCCTTGAACCGTCAAAGATCAAGTAGAAAGTAATGGATATCTGCATACAAAAACACTCTTAAACATAGAGTACAAGTTAAATCTCTAATCGTACTTCAAAACAAAACTAAATAGAAAATGTGAAGCTCAAGATTTAGAAGTCACCAATGGTTCTTTCTTATTGATGTAAAGATTTTAGATGCAACTCAAAACCAAACCCTTTTTTAATCCAGCAATTTCGCAGAGTTTTCCCCTAACAAAAGTGTGAGTGAGTATGATCTTTTATAAGAAATTTAGCGTAGAAATCGTGTATTGTTGGAGCATATTTTTCATTTAGTAAGGGAGGTATTTATATACTTTTTTAAAGAAATGTTTCCTCATTTAACATGGAGCATTTAGGTAACTTTTCAAAAGATATTAAATCATAGAATCAATTTTGAAAATCTCCTCATAAGTTTGAAATTCAAAAATTTTCTGCAAAGTTAGTCGGCTGACACACTCGACTGGGTCACGTTTTGTACCAGTCAGTCGGCTGCACAGGTGGCAGACACCATTCTATCTCTCAAAAAATAGTTCTGATAAATTGTTAGTTGGCTGACTGAACCACGTTCAAAATGGTCAGTCGGCTGGGTATTGTCAGTCAGCTGGGTGTTTTCAGTTCATCGAATCAGTTGGCTGGACAATTAACTTTGTTGTGGGTTTCTTGTCAGTCGACTGATTGAACCACATTCCAAGATGGCCAATCGGTTGAGCACTGTCAGTCGGCAGCTGGGTATTCTTAGTTCATCTAGTCAGTCGGCTGGGCAGTCCTCTCTTTTCAAATATTTTTTTATTTATGATCTTTTAAAATCTACTTTACTTGAAAAACTCAATTATAAATTTTCAAAAACATTTTCAATGGTTTTTCAAGTTCTAGTCTCTAAGTCTTTGTATCTTAAGGAGTTTCACATATCTAAATAGTAATGACTTGAAGTACTTACAAATATCCTTCTAAGCATGATCTCCTTAATCACTAATTCTTGCAACCTCTTAAGGTTCAGTTTTTACTTCAAGATTTGTTTGGCCTTTAAGCTCTTCATTTGTTGTTCATTACTGCAATATACTGAGAAGCTTTCACTTGATTGTCTTTGATTTACAGCTTACTTCCTTAATTAACCATTGTCCTGAAATAAAACTACTCTACAACATATGTTAAAACATCCTTTATTTTTTTATCATCAAAGCAAGATTGAAAAACGTAGTTAGGCCAATAATATCTTCTTTAGGCTTAAAATCAAAATCTGATTTTTTTCGTGTTTACGTTTATCATTTAGTTGTTAAAGTTCAAATCTTAGTTTGAGTTTTTATTAAATTAATTAAAGCATGAAAAGTTTTATTGTGTTTTTGTTTAGTGTTATTCTTAAAGTTTTTGCATTCAATTGAGATTTTTAGAATTTCGTGTTTTAATTTACGTAGGAAAGTTATCTTTTTTAGGTTTGTTTGAAGTTTAACGCGTATTTCGATTCTTGCCTGATTAATTGTAGGATTTTCGTTTCTCGTTATTTAATCAAGTGCATGTTAGGTTTACAATTTAAATTGCATGTTCGTTTAATTTGTCAAAAGAAATTTCAAACAACCAGAGAACCCGAATCTGAATTGAGTTCAGTGACTTTTTAATTTCAATAGGAAAAACATAACATTTGAGATTAAACCACATTCCCTAAGGAGACAATCTGACCTTTAGGCTAAATATTACACAAAAGAAATCCTATAGTTGGGATAGCTTCCGAGCTGCTCATTTTTAGAGTGAGTCACGAGGTCTCACTTGCCCATAGCCACCCCTCTAAACTGGAGGTTGAATAATGAATGGCCAGAATATGCTCGTATGGGTCCTCCGGTCCAGATATAAAGGGGCTCTCAGACTGAAGTATATCCTTTAGAGGGTCCCTCCACAAAATTGAGGGAACCACATCCTCAACATCCTCATCAATCATATCAACATCCACAACATGGACATTATCGGGTGGTTGTTGGGAAGCATGGAACACATTCAGCCGGAGTTGCATGTTACCAAAGGACACGTCCATAATCCCCAACCTACATTGAATGCAGACATTAGCCATAACTAAGAATGGTCATCCTAATAGGATATAGATCTGGTCCTTGGTGGAGTATGAACGTTCCATATCTAAGACAATGAAGTCAACTACATAGTAGATTTGCTTGACCTTGACCAAGACGTCCTTAATCACACCCCGAGGCTTTTTTACTGAGTACGAAAGAAAGTTCACACTTGCCCCTAAATTTAAAAGAGTCCTATCAATCGTGTAGTCACCAATTACACATGAAATGGTTGGAGCACCGGGGTCCTTTAGTTTAGGAGGAAGGTGACCCTATAGAATTGAACTCACATGCTCGGCCAGCTTCACTTGCTTATTCATATGTACCCTTGATTTTCACTTCTACGTGCACAAGCTCTTAAGGAACTTGGTATGCATAGGCACTTATTTAATGGCATCCAAGAGAGGAATATTGACCTTAACTTATCAAAATGTGTCCATAATGGACTCAGTGGTGTTCTCCTTCTTAGATTTGAATGGTGCTTAAAGAGCTGTAGGGTAAGGAGTTGTAGGAATATAATGGGGAAGTGCTCCATCCATAGGGAGGGCAGGTGTCTCGGTACCAGCTATCGAACTAAGTGAAGGAGAATCACATGCTTCATTTTCTAGTTCTTTTCACATATTTTCCCTACCCTTTTCTTAGTTTAATTTCTCGTTGGCCCTATTATTTATCTCCCTACCACTCCAAAAAGTGGTGACGGCCTGGGCTTGCGCATTATATGATGAAATTCCAACTACTGACTCGCATTCTATCCCATATTGGCCCTTAGGCTTCACTAGAGGCTGGTCTCACAACTTACCCTCGTCTCTTCTAGTGAAATAAGTAGCTAGTGGCCCTATAGTGTCTTCGAGCTTGACAATAGATTAGGAGTGAGAGTGGAGTAGCTGCTTGTCTACATGGCGATCAGCCTCTATGCCCTTGAGGGTTTTCAACACCATCTCCTAGAAAGAGTCATACTTAGGTGGAGGAGGAGATGGTTGCTGAAAAGATGATGGTCTAGGGGTAGGAACGGGAGGATTTTGAAAGTTTTGATATGGGCAAAGAGGTGGAGAAGTGGGCGATATTTTAGGTCTTTGTGCTTGAAAACCCGGATCTTGTGGCCTGCAAGAGAAGTTAGGGTGATATTTCCATTGAGAATTGTACGTATTGGAATATGGGTCATTGGATAGACTATCGTACCAATTGTGGGTAGCCTGTATTTTTTCCTACACAAAGTCATGCTAGGTCATGGCCTGCGACTAGCTCATAGACTCCCTTAGATTTGGAAGTGGAAGGTTCAGATGGTCTATGAGCAGTAATAGTATGTTGTTGAGAATTCTCGGCGAGGTTCTCAAAGAGAACCCAAGCCTCATTCTCATGTTTAGTGAGGAAAGTACCTCCACAAGATGCATCTACCAATGACCTATCTCAATCAACTAATCCTTCGTACAAGGTCTAAACCAATTGCCCTTAGGGACCTAATGGTGCGGGCATTTATGTAATAGGTCCCTAAAGTGCTCCAAGGTCTCCAAAAATGGTTCCCGATTTGATTGTGAGAAACTAGTGATTGCCTTTCACAACTGGTTAGTCTTCCTAATTGGGAAGTACTTCTTCAAGAATTCGTGTTGCATGGTGGCCTAGTTGGTCACTGAGTTTGGCTCTAAGGACATCAGCCAATATTTGGCCTTCTTCTTTAGAGAGAAAGGAAACAACCTTAAGCATAGGGCATCATCACCAAAATTATGGATGTGGATGGTAGAACATATTTCGAGGAATTCTTCTAGATGCTTGTAAGGATTTTCATTTGAATTCCCATAGAAATTGGGAAGCATTGAGATAATGGAGCCACCTCGACATTCGGATATCAGATGCAAGACGGCGAGGTGTATGTATTGAGTACAAAGTAGTCCCTAAGGGACCTAAGTGGTTGCTCCACCACCACAGATTGGTAGGGACCTTGGGGTTCTGAATTTTGAGTAGCGGGAATCGGATTGCATTCGACCATTCATTTGGGTTCAGATGATTCAGTAAACTTGGGATTTGAGGTGGGTTTCCTAATGGACCTATGGGATCTCTCAATCTTAAGGTCTATAGGCACTAGCTCAGGATCCAAAAAACGCAAACCCAGCTATCACAAATATAGCACACAGTCAAGACTTAAGTACATGAAACAAAAGCAAAAATAAAAAGAAAACAAAGAAAAACAAAGAAATAATACTCTAAATTGGAAATTGGCTTATAACTGTGACTGAGTTCCTTGACAATGGCGCCAAAATTTGGTAGGCTCGCCAAGTCCTAGGTCCATAACTACCAAAGATAAAATTTATAGAACCTAACAAATCTTGACTTCTGTAGAAAGTTAGAAAGTCGAGTGTCGATCCTCAAGGACTCAGGTGCAGTTATCAACGACTTCCAATCTAGTTTATTAAAGTTTTGTGTAAAAAGAAAGTAAAAAAGGAGAGATTTTGAATTTTTTTTTTCAAACAACCTACTAGAAGCATGCAAAATCTATATTATTTCCATTCCTACAAAGCAGTGCTCAGTTATGAATCAGACTTAGAATGGCGTTTGCATAAACTACATTCGGTCAGCTATCCGTACTAGGCTAGACAGTGAAAGGAGCCATTCGAGGGCACATGATAACATGGGTGCACCAATCGTCTGGAGTATGATCGGGAACTAGAGTATACCCTATCTCAACAATCCTAAGAAACCTTTTTGGTGTTCGTATTCTACTACGTATATCTAACTGAATCGGTAGTAGTGTTATCCTATCTCTAAGTCTTCATCACAATCCAAGCAGTAAAGGTGCACGAAAGTAAAACCATGGTATTTAAATCAAAGCATTTAAATCAAAGCAAGTAAATTAAAGCACGTAAATGAAAGAAAGTAAAAGATCATTCTATTGCATTCAAATCTTCTGTCACTAATGGCTGGAGCTACAACCAAACAATCATCTATCTACTCAATGCAGGAATGTAAATTGAAAGCAATAAATCTAATCTACTTGCCTCTCAATGATACTTTAGGTCCGTCACTAACCCAAAAGAGGCCAAAGAGGAACCCTAATAACATCTTCAAAGATAATATTTTATACCCATTAGGGCATGCAAGGTTTGAATTTCAAAATACGAAAGTTTGCAATAACTCTCGCGTAGAAGATTGTCACGCTCGACCAAGTCGCACCTATGTTTTCATCTAGTCGCGCCCTGGTTGAGACTTGCAGGAAATCATGAATTCAAAATTCAACATCTTTGTGACGCCCCGATTTTCATACAATTTTTTTTAATAAATAAATAAATAATCATGTCATAAACCCACAACATCCACAAATCGGCCACGTCAACAATCCTACTACCATTTATACAACCTGACCCGCATTGGGTACCGGGTAAAAAGTATTTTATTAAACAACCTAAGAGCGGAAGACAATATATACACATCAATCAGAATACAATACCCAGAGTATTAACGTACATAAATACACAACACTATCTTATACCCAAAAATAATACAACCCTAGGGAACCGCACCTCCCTAGTCAAAACTCACCCTGTATCTCAGGGTCCCAGCTCCCTATGATCATGGAGCTCTACCACCTGGCCTATCTCTGTCCCCTGAAAAATTTAGATAAATTGGGTAAGACACATCTTAGATAAATTATTTTTCACTAATCAGATCAGTAATTCTCATTTCAATATTTTCTCAGAAATTACACATTATATTTTACACTCCAAAATATCACAATTTACAATTACTCAAATGCCACACAATTTATCTGATATTTATATCATAATAATTTTCAGACAAAATATCATATGCTCAATTTCACGTATTCATTCAAATAATAATTCTAAAAACACTGCTATAATTTATTCCCCTTACCTGGCTTACTGAGAGTCTCGCTAGAATCCAAAATTTCACGGCCTTGCGCCTAAAATTTAATTCCTGCAATTTGCATTTTCCCCAAATTAATTAATCTATTTCTCCAAAATAATACCCATCTAGCCTTCCTTAGGCCTCATATACTTCAAATTAATATTTAAACTATTATTTAAAACACCCACTTAATTTTCTAAATTTTTCCTGCGGGTCCCAAAATTACACCCGCAGCGCTCACCAGGCCCTAAATTCCAGAAATCCTACTTCAACCTAAAATATTAAATATTTTAACATTTCTAAATTAATGCTAATTAATTAAAAATAAGCACCCTTAATAACTCCCGCACCCCAAATTTGGGGTTTTGGCCCGAGAACCCCACGAGAATTTCGTCCCACTAGACTTGTAGAAAATCATCCCTAGATTCTCGTGGTGGTGTCCGTTCGTCAATTGGGCTTATATTTTGTAAGAAATTAAAGAAAAAGGGAAAAATGGCTTACCCCATGGAATAGACCTACGCTGCTCCTACCACCGATCAGCTCCAGTAGAAATGATGGCAGCGGCGAATGGAGTCCAGTGGTACCTTCGGATTTTCGATTCGGCGAAAATCCATCACGAAATCGAGGAGAGAGGGAGAGAGAACGTGATGAGAGAGAGAGTCATTTCAGTGCTGCCCAGGGAAAATGAAAGAAAAGAAAGAAAGAAAAGAAGATGAAGAAGAAGAAAGGTGGGGGGGTGGCTGCAGAGAAGAAACAAAAATTTTTTATTAAAAAAAAGTTTCATATGGAAGCTTCAAAGAAGCTTCAAGATGTTAGATTTATAATAATAATAATAATAATAATAATAATAATAATAATAATAATAATAATAATAATAATAATAATAATAAATATATATTTAATTAATATTAAAAATAATATATTTTATTTAAAAAAATAAAAAAATAAAATTTAATTATTATTATTTTTTCTTTTTTTAATATCCAATTAATTAATTAATTAATTAATATATATTTTTTAATTAATTTTTTTAATTTTAATTTTAATTTATTTTTTTAATTTTTATTTTTATTTTAATTTTTATTTATTTATTTTTATTTTTATTTTTATTTTTGAATATCTATCCACTAATCTTCTATAACCCTTTTTGGGGTTATTACATTCTCCCCTCCTTATAAAAATTTCGTCCTTGAAATTTGCCGTTTCTCCTATTTCCCTTCCTTAGCGAAAACACTTCTTATTTTTATTAATTACCCTCACTTATGGCGGAGGAATACCGTGATTACAATGACGATTCTGGGATATTACAACTATTCAAAATTCTCCAAAAACCATTTACTTTTCAAAACTAAAAACTCTATCTATCTTACGTTACACTATACAAATAAAAACTACAATACTATTCCATTCACTTGACTGGTTCAACTCTAAACTCCACTGAATAAATGCGGATATCTCTGGCGCATCTGATCCTCTAGTTCCCAGAAAGCCTCCTCAATGACATGGTTGCGCCACAGAACTTTTACCAGTGAAATCTTCTTCGTGCATAGCTTCTGTTCCTTCCAGTCAAGAATCTGCACTGGCACTTCCTCATAAGATAAAGTATCACCCAACTCCAGTGCCTCATATCTGATCACATGGGAGGGGTTTGGGACGTATTTCCTCAGCATAGAAACGTGGAATACGTCATGGATCCTAGATAGGACCGGTGGTAATGCCAAACGATAGGCAACTGGACCCACTCTCTCAAGAATCTCGAATGGTCCAATATACCTAGGGTTCAGTTTACCCTTCCTCCCGAACCTCATAACACCTTTCAACGGTGCCACCTTCAAGAATACGTGATCTCCTGTGTCAAACTCCAATTCTCGTCGACGAGTATCAGCATAACTCTTCTGCCGACTCTACGCTGTCCTGATCCTGTCTCTGATGAGTCTGACTTTATCCTGAGTCTGCTGTATCAGCTCTGGCCCCAATACCTGTCTCTCACCAACCTCATCCCAGTACAATGGGGATCGGCACCTCCTGCCATATAGTGCCTCATATGGTGCCATCCCAATGCTGGCCTGGTAGCTGTTGTTATACGCAAACTCAACCAATGGCAAATACTGTATCCAACGACCACCAAACTACAGCACACATGCTCACAGCATATCCTCCAGAATCTGTATCATCCTCTCTGTCTGTCCATCTGTCTGGGGATGAAAAGCTGTGCTGAACAACAACTGAGAACCCATGGTCCCTTGTAGACTCTTCCAAAAACGAGATGTGAACCGTGGGTCTCTATCTGAAACTATGGACACTGGGACGCCATGGAGTCTAACTATCTCCTGGATGTATAACTCAGCCAATCTGTCCATGGAGTAGCTAACTCTGATCGGCAAAAAGTGGGTAGTCTTCGTCAATCGATCCACCACTATCCAAATAGCATCCTATCCATGCAATGCTGGTGATAATCCTGAGACGAAATCCATCGCTATATGCTCCCACTTCCACTCAGGAATGTGAAGTGGCTGCAATGATCCCGCCGGTCTCTGGTGCTCAACCTTCACTTGCTGGCACGTCAAACACTGATTCACAAATTGAGCTATCTCCCTCTTCATGCTGCTCCACCAGAACGACTCTCGGAGATCCCTGCACATTTTAGTGCTACCCGGATGTACAGTATATAGGGACCGATGTGCTTCCTCCAGAATGACCCTCTTGATCTCAAGATCGGCAGGAACGCATAACCTGGTGTGGAACCTCAAGGCTCCATCATCTGAAATGCTGAACTCTGGTTCCTGACCATACTGTACCTTTTCCATAAGCTCTACTAATTCTACGTCATTCCTTTGGGCTGCTTTAATCCTCTCCTATAGAGTCGGCTGCAAAACTAAGTCAGGAATGAACGCCTGGTGATCGCCCTCTACCAACTCCACACCTAGCCTCTCCAGATCCATCTGAATCGGATGCTGAATCTCCACTGCAGATATAGATGAATCCACTGATTTTCGACTCAAAGCATCAACGACCACATTAGTCTTTCCTAGGTGGTAGCTGATAGTGCAGTCGTAATCCTTTATTAGCTCCAGCCATCTCCTTTGCCTCATATTCAATTCCTTCTGCGTGAAGAAATACTTTAAACTCTTATGGTTAGTAAATATCTCACACCTACCCCCATATAGATAGTGCCTCCAAATCTTTAGCGCGTAAACAACCCCCGCCAACTCCAGATCATGGGTAGGGTAGTTCCTCTCATATTCTTTCAACTATCGTGAGGCATAAGCTATCACTCTCCCTCGCTGCATCAAAACGCATCCGAGCCCTTTATGGGATGCATCACTGTAAATTACAAACCCCTCTTCTCCTGAAGGAATCGTCAACATAGGTGCAGTGATGTGTCACTGCTTCAATTCCTGGAAGCTCTATTCACATTGATCAGACCACTCAAACTTTACTCCCTTCCTGGTCAATCGGGTAAGTGGGCCTGACAATCTAGAGAAGCCCTCAACAAACCTACGGTCGTACCCAGCCAATCCTAGGAAACTCCTGATCTCGTGCACATTCTTTGGTCGTATCCAATCTACTACCACCTCAATCTTACTCGGTTCAACAGAAATACCACCCTTGGATATGATGTGTCTAAGGAAGGTAACCTGTTCCAGCCAGAATTCACACTTCTTGAGCTTCGCATAAAGCTTCTTTTCTTGCAATACTTGAAGTACTATACTCAGATGCTCCTCATGCTCCTCTGGGCTCTTTGAATACACCAGTATATCATCAATAAATACTACAACAAACTAATCCAAGTACTGGTGAAAGACCCTGTTCATCAGATCCATAAACACTACAGGAGCATTCGTCAACCCAAATGACATAACTAGAAATTCATAGTGACCATACCGTGTTCTGAATGCTGTCTTCAGAACATCTTCCGCCCTGATTTTCACCTGATGGTACCCGGAGCGTAAAATTATCTTTGAAAAGATCTGTGTCCCCTGTAACTGGTCAAACAAATCATCGATACGCGGGAGCGGGTATTTTTTCTTGATAGTCACTTTGTTTATTTCCCGGTAGTCGATGCACAACCTCATTGAGCCATCCTTCTTCCTCACAAATAAAACCGGTGCTCCCTAGGGCGACACACTGGGTCGAATGAACCCTTTATTTAACAGTTCCTGCAACTGCTCATTCAATTCTTTCAGCTCTGCCGGTGTCATTCTATACGGCGCCTTCGAAATCGGCGCTGTCCCCGAAACCAGATCAATAATGAACTCTACCTCATGATCAGGAGGTAGTCCTGGTAAATCCTTGAGGAATACATCAAGAAAATCCCTCACCACCAAGATATCCTCCACCCTCAGCTCCCCTTCTGATACTGCCTTCACATAGGCTAAATATCCCTAACAACCTTCTGATAATAATACACGTGCTTGAATAGCAGATTGTAACTGAGGTGGGGTGCGCACACGTGATCCCACGAATCTGTACTCCTGTCCCTCTGGAGGTCTGAATACTACCACTCTCTAATGGCAATCAATGTTGGCATAGTGGGCAGCTAGCCAATCCATACCCAAGATTACCTCAAGCCCATGCATGTCTAAAACCACCAGATTAGCCAACAAAAACCTCCCCTGAATATCCACTGGACAGTCCCTAAGTACCTTTCTACATACCCCTACGCCCCCAGTCGGCGTAGCAACAGACAAACTAATTTCTAACTGCTGAGGCTCAAACCCACACAATTTTACATAATCCCGAGTAATAAATGAATGCGTCGCCCCATAATCAAACAAAACGGTAGCTTTAAATGACAGTATTGAAATCGTACCTATCACCACATCTCCCGCCACCTCAGCATCTCCAGGCGTCGGTGCATAAACTCGCACCGGCGTAGTATTCCTCTGCTGTCCACCTCGAGGTGCCTGGTAGCCTCCTCTATATGGTTAAGGAGCAGTCGCTACCGTTGGTGGTGCCTGGCAGTTTCTCGCGATATGCCTAGGCTGGTGGCACTGATAGCATACCACCTCTCTCGCTCAACAGTCTCCTGGGTGCCTCCTCAAACATCTGGGACATGGAGGGAGCATCTGTCTGCCCTGTACTGCTCGCTCTCCTCCTCCGGTATCATATCTCCTCCACGGCCCATGACTGGGCCCTGCCTAAAAATCAGAAGGCGCGGGCCTCTTCCTCTGGCTCTGGGCTGCTGTGCCTCGCTGTATGCTGCTCTCAATCACCGCAACCCTATCCACTATCTTCGAGAAAGTCTGAGCTTGGAAACCTACCCCTGCTCACACAGGTTCTGCCTCAAGCCCTCCTCAAACTTCCTTGCCTTCCTCTCCTCATCTGGCACCATATACGGGGTGAAGCGGGACAGCTGAACAAACCTCGCTGTGTACTACTGCACTGTCATAGACCCCTGCGTCAGATATAGAAACTCCGATGCCTTTGCACTCCTGACTGTAGCGGGAAGGTTCTGCTCGAAGAAAATCTCCCCGAAGCGACTCCACGTCATCACTACAGGGTCAAGCCTCTGCTTCTCCAGTACTCTCACTGACCTCCACCAGTGCTTTGCCTCCCCGGTCAATTTAAAGGTAGCAAATAATATTTTCTGCTCATTTGTACATGATAGGACTGCCAGTATGTCCTCTATGTCCTAAACCCAGTTCTCTGCTACTAGTGGGTCTGCTCCTCCAGCGAAAGATGGGGGTCGCATAAGTGTGAACTGCTCGATCGTGTAGCTCCGCTCCCCCGAGCTCCTGGCCATCTCAGCCATCACCTGTTGAGTGATGCTACGTAACACTGCGTTAGGGTCTGCACCACCCATACTGGAAGGTCCTGCTCCATCACCTCCCGCATTCGTGTTACTATTCCCCGGATCCATCCTACAAAGGAAACAACTAATCTTAGCATACAATCACTATCACGCAACCCATACACTACAATAACTCATAAATTATTCTTCTATCCACATCCTTAATCCTCATTTAAGATTCAGTCCTACCACTCAGAAACAAGACCCAGCGGTAGTATCCATGGTTTTCTTGAAATCGTCACCCCAAGAAAAACATAGAAACAACCTCGGTACTCCTGCCTCTGGGCCGCAAGATAGAATCCTAAATTCTCACCTCATCCTCAAACAACCACTAACTCACATGTCAGTCTACTCATCACCTATTTTCCTCAAAATCCACTCCAATACTCTGGTATTGTATTCCGTTGTCTACTAAAGTCTATAGAACCTAGCAACCTAGGCTCTGATACCAAACTGTGACGCTCCGATTTTCATACAATTTTTTTTAATAAATAAATAAATAATCATGTCATAAATCCACAACATCCACAAATCGGCCACGTCAACAATCCTACTACCATTTATACAACCCGACCCGCATTGGGTACCGGGTAAAAAGTATTTTATTAAACAACCTAACAACAGAAGACAATATATACACATCATTCAGAATACAATACCCAGAGTATCAACGTACATAAATACACAACACTATCTTATACCCAAAAATAATACAACCCTAGGGAACCACACCTCCCTAGTCAAAACTCACCCTGTATCTCATGGTCCCAGCTCCCTATGATCACGGAGCTCTACCACCTGGCTTATCTCTGTTCCCTGAAAAATTTAGATAAATTGGGTGAGACACATCTCAGTAAGAAGGAATAGATTATTTACAGCATGTGGCCAAATGAGTACAATTATAATACACTTTACTTTTCAAATCACCATTTCATCTGAGAAAATACATTGATATTCACATACACATAATCATATAGATATACAACACAAGCTTTTATAAGCTTTAAAATCATTTATCAAATTCAATGATTTCCAATACATATTTAACCGCGAAGTTCTTGAGAATAGGGAAGATTACCCGCCCATACAGGTAGCTTCCTTCTGCCCTAACACGTTATGCAGCCTGGTATAGCCACATCTGATACCCATCAGGGCACTCACCTTACTCAGTAAGCCCTCAGGCGGAGAGTTTCACTTCGCCTTAATTATTTATATTATTAACTCACACTGTTCCATTTCTCAATTTTATCGTTCTTTATTTCTTAATTTCCATTCTTTCTTTCATTCCTCATTTTAGCCAATTTAATCATTCTTTCACTTTTCATTTCCACTTTACTTTCTGGCTCATGAGTATCCTCGGTATCAAATACCAACATCGCGTCTGTAACTCATGGCCACCCTGAGGATCTTTCTATACACACCATGCTTGCCCCCATGGTTAAGGTTGTGCGGCCCGTAGGCTGGATCTAACCGCAGTTGGCTGACCTAGTTAGATCAAATATCATATCACATATCGCGTCTGTAGTACGACTGGCCGGCCTAATGCCCTGATCCGGACTCAGGGGGCCCAACAACCCTACACAATGGCACAGTAGACTGTCACGCCACACGCTCCAAGAGTCCGTGTGGTTGCACTAACACCACTTGCAACGGTACCGTGCTAAATATCATAACCATCCAACAGGGTTTACCACCACATACCCGCAATCATTATGCGGTATTGGAATTTCATCAATTATATTCCAGTATATCACAATTCAATTCAATATAAATATTCTCATCATTTTCTATGCACATTTCATCATCTCGTAATATCATATATCATATTTCATGTATTTTTCACATTTTCCCAAAATACTCATTTCTTATGCAAATAATTTCCACTCACAAATAAATACCACATTTCATTATTTTCCAATATCAATAATTCACAAAATCCCATTTTCCAGGCAAAACATTTCTACTCATATAATAATATCATATTACATTATTTTTCACTAATCAGATCAGTAATTCTCATTCAATATTTTCTCAAAAATTACACAGTATTATTTTACACTCCAAAATATCACAATTTACAATTACTCAAATGCCACACTATTTATCTGATATTTATATTATAATAATTTTCAGACAAAATATCATATGCTCAATTTCACGTATTCATTCAAATAATAATTCTAAAAACACTGTTATAATTTATTCCCCTTACCTGACTTACTGAGAGTCTCGCTAGAATCCAAAATTTCACGCCCTTGGCGCCTAAAATTTAACTCCTGCAATTTGCATTTTCCCGAAATTAATTAATCTATTTCTTCAAAATAATACCCATCTAGCCTTACTTAGGCCCCATATACCTCAAATTAATATTTAAACTATTATTTAAAACGCCCACTTAATTTTCTAAATTTTTCCTGTGGGTCCCAAAATTACACCCGCGGCGCTCACCCGGCCCTAAATTCCAAAAATCCTATTTCAACCCAAAATACTCAATATTTTAGCATTTCTAAATTAATGCTAATTAATTAAAAATAAGCCCCTTAATAACTCCCGCACCCCAAATTTGGGGTTTTGGCCCGACACCCCCACAAGAATTCCGTCCCACTAGACTTGTAGAGAATCATCCCTAGATTCTCGTGGTGGTGTCCGTTCGTCAATTGGGCTTATATTTTGTAAGAAATTAAAGAAAAAGGAGAAAATGACTTACCCTAGGGAATACGCCTGCACTGCTCCTACCACCGATTCGCTCTGGTAGAAATGACGGCAGCGGCGAATGGAGTCTAGTGGTATCTTCGGATTTTCGATCCGGCGAAAATCCGTCACGAAATCGAGAAGAGAGGGAGAGAGAACGTGAGGAGAGAGAGAGTCAGTTCAGTGCTGCGCAGGGAAAATAAAAGAAGAGAAAGAAAGAAAAGAAGATAAAGAAGAAGAAGAAAGGTGGGGGGGTGGCTACAGAGAAGAAACAAAAATTTTTTATTAAAAAAGAGTTTCATCCTGAAGCTTCTTTGAAGCTTCAAGATGTTTGATTTATAATAATAATAATAATAATAAATAATAAATATATATTTAATTAATATTAAAAATAATATATTTTATTTTAAAAAATTAAAAAAAAAATTTAATTATTTTTATTTTTTCTTATTTTTTTAATATCCAATTAATTAATTAATATATTTTTTTTAATTAAATTTTTTTATTTAATTTTAATTTATTTTTTAAATTTTTATTTTGATTTTATTTTGAGTTTTTTTTATTTTTTATTTTTTTTTATTTTTTTTTGGAAAATCTATCCACTAATCTTCTATAACCCTTTTTGGGGTTATTACAATCTTCAACTGAGTCGTGCCAATTGGTCTTGATGGTCGAGCTTTTGGTTGAGACTTGCAGTATCTCAACTTCATTTCAGCTTCTGGAACTCGACTTGGTCGGCCCTCAAGGTCTCCTTGGTCAAACACTTGGTCAAGACTCTTGGTATTTCTAGGCTCTGTAATTTTCTTGTATCTCCACCTGGTCACCCTCGTTTGTCACTCGATCGATCACTTGGTCAAACCTCATAACAATTCTTCTTCAGCCTAAACCTTGGAGTCTACAGCTTTCGCCCTTATGTTAGCTGGTTGCACCACATGGTTGAACAAACTCTTCTTCTCTTTTGATACATTGAGACTCTAAAAGTTTGGCTGAGCAGCTGATTTGAGCTTTAAGTATCCCAAATATTCCCTTGGCTTCTTGTACTGCTTAACTTAGTTTTAACTTGTTTTTCCTGAAAGACGAACAAACCTTGCATAACTCCGAACTATGCTAGCAAAGAGTATATACAAGATAAAAGAAGACAAAATAAAGGTAAATGAAGGCCTAAAATAGTGCATTTTAGGGACTCATCAAGCAACAATAGGTGGCAGAAATGGAGGTTGTGAGGGATTTTATTTTTTTGGAGGATTCACAAATTTCGAAGAGCAACAACACTCACACACAACAACATGATTGTCGTAGGCTACAAGGAGGGCAATAAGGGCTGATTCTTTGGTTGTAGGGAACTGCAAGGCTACAACAACACTCACACATATAAGCACTCTCTCTCTCTCTCTCTCTCTCTCTCTTTACACACACACACATTTAAGGCATGTACTAATATTTTATGTACGCATATTAACATAAATACACACATATCATATATACATGCACTTACATATTTACATTTATTTATTTTCAATCACATTTCTTCACATACACATCTACCCACACACATACTTATATACACACATATGTGCACATATTCAGTTAAATCTCTACATGTATAATACTAACATACACACACACACACAAATGAGTATTCATATTTATACCAACCCATGTACATGCATACATACACATATCTATTAAATATCTCCCTCCCAAACACACACACACATATATACAAATGAGTATTCATATTTATACCAACGCAAGTACATGCATACATATTTAAACAATATTTCTACAATTATATATTGACATACATATACACCTTCATACATATATTATATGCATATACATGCATGCTCACACACACACACACACACACACATATTCAAACATGCATTAACACACATTCATGCGCATGCATGCATGCTAACCATGTATAAGTACCCACGCATGCTAGCACGACATGCATACCCATTAGCAGATAAACAACCATACATAATCACACTCACTTAAGTGTACATGCATCTGTGCACATTCTCTCACATGCAAGCATTGACATGCATACTGCCCCATGCAATTCTCACACATAAATGCATGTTAATAATGTATAAGTCCCCATTCATGCATACCTATTAACACGCAAACAACCATACATGAACACACTAACTTACACCTATATGCATTTATCCACATGCCAACATTTGCAAGCACCCACATGCAAAACTCCCCCATGCAGGCATTCCTATCTACGTATAAATTAACTCATTGCATCAAGTCAATATAGCATATCTTAGATAAAATAAAGTAAAGTTAGTGATGATAACACATAATCAAACACTATTAAGCACCTAACCATAAAAACCTAACCACGGTTATATATATTCATACACATACACACACTTACATGCATACTAAGCAGCGGAGGAGCCACTCGCAGCATCTCCTTGATGTTGGCGGAGAATTTCTTCAATCTACACTTTCTAGCACATCATTTCATCAAGCTGCTGCTCCACTACCTCGTTCTTATAAACAACCTCTTGCAATTGTTGCGCCATTAAGGACACCCTATGTTCGGCCTTTCGATGCACTTGCTCCATCTCAGCATGAGATGCCATATTATGACTCGATGCTGCTGCTGGGGCTATGTATCCACCCCATAGACCTTTTATGTAACCTCTTGGTGGATGCCGAAGAACCTGATTGCAGATCTCATCATCTTTGGGTGGCTGACTACCCTCAGGAAGGTTTGCATTCCTCATTTGGACAATCCTCTCCTATTTTCACTTATAACAAATTAAAAAATAATTAAATAACAATGTAATTATGGCTTCTTAAATTCAATAATTAACTAAATACTATAACATACTAACTTGTTTGCTTTGTGCACCTTGGCACCACTCCCCTAACTTCCTTTGAGAGTTCTCTGAAAAAGACTAGACCTGCTATCTAGTTGTCTAGTGACTGGATCATGCTACATTATCCAATCAAAAATGTAAAAATATATAACACTTGCAATGTAATACTAAGCTAGTTTTATATAAATTACCTCTCTATGATGCACAAATAACCCTGACCCACCCCAATGCATCGTGTCTAATCTACTTCGATTCTCTACATTTATTCGACATATTTCCTATAGAAAATATTTAATGACATAATAATCCACATCAATACGAAAAAGTATTAATAATTTAAACACATCACCTAGCAGTGAGGATCACGAAAATGTGAACACACCATCTCCCAATCTTCATGGGAGGTCTTATGGAATGAGCATCGTTCAGCTTCATCTCCCATCTTCTTAAAAGGTTTGTGCATGTCATGGCGATAACTCTTAAATTGAGTGCATAAGTTCCTATTCACCACATTTGTGACATTTGGGTTAATGAAAATGTCAATATCAAACGACACCTGCATATGAAATACATATAGAATGTTAGACAAAAAATAATAAAGTATATACAATTAATAGAACTTGTTGGAAAACATGTCAATATGCGCTCGTACAAAACCAATCGCTGCTCCTCAGTCACCTTTGGTCAATTGTAGCATGTGACTGGAGCAAATTATCTGCATATAATGCTGAGATCGGGTACCCAAGGATGGCACCAATCATCCATCGGTGTCGTGTAGTCGGTTGGAATCTCTATCCTAATATGCTGTTGTGTCATTTGCAGATGCCTCCGAAGCTTGGATTTTTATTTTTTATTTTTTGCTTCACCATGTTTTGACCTCATCTATGGAGATGGGGTTGATGCATTTCAAGGATTCGTAATGGATATGTATATGCACATATTTACGACAATCAACTTATTTAAAAAAAAAATAAGCAACTTACACTGGATCTCCCCAACTAATGGCTACTAATCATCAAGGGTTTCTAATGGTTATGTCGGTGATGCATAAGCACCGACATGCTCCAACTATATTGGCTCCACTCCATAGTCCTAAGTAGCCATACTGGTCGGCCTACACTTCAATGGTCTAATAACTCTTGGTGCCATGTTTGCATTATAGACAACATTGACTAAGAGAATTGCATATTAAATGTGTTGGCCTAACAAGGCTTACGACTCTTATTTTGACGATAACAAATCAAGGAAATTTAATATGTTTCAAAGTGGTAATGCTTAAGGAAATATTTAGAAATCTCAAAGATCAAGTAATCACAAGAGTACAATGAAAACATTCAAACAAGTGATTCAAACAAAGCTCAGATCAAAGTGTGACAAAGTTTAATGTTTGAAAAATACTATGAAAACTCAAGTTTGAAAAATATCATGGAAGCTTAAAGAATGTTGAAGCTCAAGACAAGATGGACTCAAAGCAATGACATACACGAAGATTTCAAGAATTGGAGGATTTAGAGTCTTAAGGAAGTCTTATGTAAGTACTTCAAGTAAAAGTCAATATAAATGCATTGAAACTACTTAGGGATAATCAAAGACCTAGAACCATTTTTTAAAAGACCTTGAAATATAATTTCCAAAGTTATAAATTACAAAGGTCCTAAGAGGAAAGAGTTTTTAAAATAAAAATTTTGAAAAACAAGTGTTTTAAAATGATCAGATGCCTGACCAAAAACCAACAGGTGACTGACCTTTTTTTTTTTTTTTATTAAGATTGGCAAATAGAATGGTTATAGGCGCCTCAACTTAGCCAGACAGGCGCCTGCCCTTGTCAACTGAGGCGACTGACCTCGTTTGACAAGAGTCTGCCAGTACACTAACTTTTAAAATTGAACTATGACAGGGGCCTGATCCCTTTATGACAGGCAACTGCCATTCGAAAGCTTTTAAAAAATACAATACGGGAAAGTTTCAAATTTTGGTTTCTTGGGCTCCAAACTTCTTTCAAGCTTGAGAAACACTCCAAGTAAACTTAGGGAACAAGGAATTCACTTTTTAAAATCTATATATATCCCCCCAAGGAAAATATTTTTACAACAAGAAATATTTTCAGCAATCAACATACTCTCAAGTGCTCTCAATTCTAAAAAGTTATCTTGCTCACATCTTGCTAATCTTTCAATTGAGTTTTTGATGAACTTTCCACACCAAAATTGAGCATCAACTATGAATCTTTTAGTCATAGAAAGGTTATACCAGTGATCGATTTACATTGAGCTTTAATTTCATTATATTGAGATTTACATCGAAGTATATTTTGTACTTACACTTGTACTAACTTGCTCTATTTGAGAGTGATTATTGTACACAAAATCTTCTTCTTGTTTCTTATTTCTTGATGGTTCAGGGCTATTGGATCCTTGTAACTGAGCATGGGGTATCGCTTGGAGAGGGAGCTCCACCCTATTTGAGGGAGGGTTTGTAATGGTGTGTTCTGCCCATAAAGGAACGTGTTGGTGGAATCCTTAGGTTGTTGCCTAAGGCAAGGACGTAGGTTGGGTATAAGCTGAACCTCGTAAAAAAGCTCGTTCTCACTCTCTTTCCCTTACTCTTTAATTTTCTGCATACATATTGTTGATTTAGATGTAATCCCAAGAGGGGGTGAATTGGGTATTTTAAAATCCTTAAAACTTGTTTACCACTTAATCCCGATTTCTATGTTTAACAAATTAGATGTAAGAGTTTGAGGCTGATTTAAATTTATTTTATCAATGAATCCTTTTTACCCAATTAAGTGTGTGTGTAGTTATTCAACATACACGTGCAATACGAGTAATGAAATGCAACATGGAAAATAAAATGATAAGGGAAGAGAGAATGCAAACACAATTTTAAGAGGTTCAGCCAACCCGGCCTATATCCTCGCCTTGAGCAACCCGCTCAAGGATTGCACTAAAATCCCTTCTCCTTAAATTGGGACGGAACTTCCCATACATCCGATGCTTACAAGAGGTACAACTTCCTCCTAATCCGCTGATTACAAGAGATATAGCTCTCTCCTCAAACCCGGTTCACAACCCGAACCATGATTACAATCAAATCTGCAAAACACTCAATGTTGCTTCTAACAAAGCTAGTGAGTACAATTCAAAATCCTAATACATAATCATATAATGAAACTTGAAGCTCAGAATGTATGTAACAATATAATCGTTCTATGCAAGAGTATGATTCACTAACTTTCCCTTTTATCAAATATCCCAAAAATATTTATATAAGTCAATGCTATGGAGAACTTAGGTTAAATCTTTGAATACATAAAAAGCTTTGAGGATTGCAAATATTTTAAACTCACTTTGTCACAACAATATTTCACTCAAGTGGATATAAATAACCTTTAGAATTTTCAATCAAGTAGATTTTGGAATATTAAAAATATCAAGTCTTTGAATGAAACTCACTGGAATCAAAAATATCTAATCAATAACAAAAGCTTTTCTCAAGATGTATTCTTGTCAAAATGATTTATTACATGCACACTCAAGATCAACCTCTTAAAAGAATGGATTTTACAATGATAAGCTCTTTGAAAAATAGATATCAATCAGCAAATCAGTTTAGATGAAGAAACTCTATGAGAATAACTCTTAACAAGTAGTGTGATTTACCAAATCTGAATATCAAAAAGCTTGTACAGTAATCACAAGAAAACCTTTTAAGGATCAAAGTAGCTTTAGCTCAGATGTGTAGTATAAGATTTGAAATCCCAATCACAACCTCAGTAGTGCGATCTCCCAAGCTGTGCTAATATACTCAATTGTATTCCCAAGATTTTATTTTCTTCTTCTTGTAGTTGTTTCTTATCATTCTTGATGATCCTAGCATCACGCACTAGGGTTTAGATATTAAATATATAGGTGTCTTTCCATTAGAATCAATCTTAATTGTTGGATAAAAAAATAGCTCGCGTGTTCTCTCATTAAAAATTAGATTTTTAAACTTTCCCACAGCTTTAGACGAGTGAGGTTAAAGGCCCAGATGACTAAAGTTCCTTAGAGCTTCGAAAAAGTTAATCTTGACACATGGTCAGATGACTGAAGTTGGGGTTCAGTCTTTTGAAGTGTTGGGTTCAGACGACTGAAGTTTGAGTTCAGTCTTTTGAGGTTTTTCTGTCATGTTCTGGGTTTCACCATTAATTCTTCAGATGAGTGAACTTAATCTTCGGTCTTCTAAAGAAATACTTCAGACAACTGAACTTATCTTCCATCTTTTGAAGCAACTTCAGACGACTGAATGTTGAGTTCGGTCTTCTGAAGTGAACCTTTCCTAAATTTTTTCTTTTTAATCTCAAAAATTTGTTTTTCTTTCTTTCTTTGTCCTTTTATAAAAATATTTCCGGGGTTTTGAAAATATATCTAAGTCCATAGATATCCCCTGATGATGTTCATGAAATGCATGAATCCTAAGGTCATTTTAGGGTATATGTTGAGTCTCAAATTAAATCATATGAAATGTAAATACATTAGTTCTAAGTGCCTATTCCCATGAAACTCTTGAACTTGTCACTTGCATCTTCATTCTTCAACTCTTTTAGTTCCATGGATTTTGCCAAGATATGTATGCATTAATCTTCATGGCTTCCATGATTTATCATCCTTCCGTGCATACTATATATTGTTCCTGTTCACAATCTTAATGCACAGATCAAATACCAAGTGGTTTGTCATTATCAAAAAAGGTTTGGACTCATAGAGTCAACACATATTAATTGTGTGGTTGATTTAAATTTCTTAATCATAAATACTACGTAGATTGGACTCTAAATAAACTAAAGGTTAATTTGTTTTTGGGACTTGCGAAAACCAAAAGGAAGTATCTTGGTTGATCAATATAAATTGTGGAAACCATAAGGGAGTACATTGATTGGTTAATACCCAAAACCTATTCACTGAAGGTTCATTTAAAATCTAAATTTTGGAAAGAGTGTTGCATGGATGTTATATTGCTTATCATCTTCAAAGATCAATTTCATTAATACAAGGCTTAATCTCTGGAAGCATTCATATTCAAAATTTTCTATTTAATCACCAAATCTTGATAGTGCTGCAGTTCATACATTAACTTGTGTTTGGTAAGTCAATTGGTTGATTTTTCATTAAGAATCGTTACTTTGTTTTGATATTAAATCAATTCATTAATTGAGTGTGATTTGTGATTGGCCTATACAAGCATTGAATATCAAATTATTCTTGAGTGATTGCTAAATATATATTAAGTTGGGAATTTATAAAAGGAATTAAAAGAAAAGTTTTATAAACCCAATTTACTTCCCTTTTGGAACTACACCTTAGTTTTTCAAAATGGAATTATAGTAAGTATATTTTTAATCATTTGTATAGATCAGATACATGGAATGTAATATGACAACATAACATGCGGTACCCCCTATGAAATGCAGTATGATTACAAATCCTTAGTATCGGTATCATCATCACTTGCTAGTATCTTTTCCTCCTCAGTACAGTAACCCACCATTGTTTCATCTTCAATATCACTTTCATCATTGTTGATAAAGTCAACATGTACATCATCAATTTCAACCCAACCCTAACCCAAATCAACCTATCCTAACCCAATCCTAAATCTACCCTTGCCCAAGGCCCAATCAACCAAAACCTAAATTAAAAAAACAATAATAAAAGAAATAAAATAAAATAATAATAATAATAATAATAATAATAATAATAATAATAATAATAATAATAAGTCTAGCTTAAAACCTAAACCTCCACCTTAGGCCTGACTAAATTAAAGCCTTAAAACCCTTAGCCCAACTAACTTGACCAGCCCAAACCTAAACCTGCCTCAACCCAATCCTAAGCCCACAAGACACCTAACCCAGCTTAAACTAAGGTTGGTTGTATAAAGATGTGCTGATCCTAAGCAAAATATTTTTTCAAAGCAAATTTTTAAGGTTCAGGAATTGGAACCCAGTTGTGCTAAGCCATAAACCTAGAGAAGAAAGTCCATTCAACTTGATATGTATCAAAGCGCTCCCTTCTCACTTAAGAAGCAAAATGATCATCGAAGCTGTCAAGTTCACATGTGGGGGTTACAGGATAACCAACAAAACTGGCTGTTTAGAGGACAACCTAAGAATCAGAACCATGTTACAAAGGAATTACTCAATTTTGTGTTAATCACTAATAGCGACATTACCTTCAAAGTGAACCTAAGCGCAAAAAAACACACCCCAATTCTCGAAAACACGGCAAATGTCTCAGAATACCTTAATCTCATCATAGATAGACATCATCAAATTTTTCCATCATTTGTTTTTAGAAAATGAAAATGGATAAAGCTCAGGAGCAAATCTTCTTTTCAAAAAAAAATAAAAATGTATGAACAAATTACTAAGAGCTGCCTTCAAGTTTTCTTTTCTTTGCTTTTCTTTTTTTCTTTTTTTTGGAATAAAAAACACAAAAAAAAATCCTCAAAATGAATAAAAAAATAAAGCCTTCTAATTTTTTAAATCTCATATACCACTTATATTTAGTAAATCTTATATACCCCACTTACATTTAGGTTTCTAGATTAATATATCTATATATATATATATATATATGTATATATATTAAAATAATATACATATTTATATATATTTATATAAATCAATCTTTTCATTATTAATTATTAAGAAAAATATAAAATATAATAAATCAATAAATAAAATTTCAATTATATATATATATATATAATATTTCAATATATTTTTATTAATTAATTATATTAAAATAAAATTGCTTTTAATGTAAAAAGATAAAATAAAAATATAATTCTTTCTTATGTTCTCTATATTTCTTTACAAACAAAATTTTTAATTCTAATTGTGGATTGTGTCTTAAAAGGCATTAAATTTTAAGCTTCCTACACTCCCCAATATAGCGACCTTTTCACCAGATATCAAAATTTAATTTTTTAGCACTCATACTTTTTTTTTTTCACACTAAAAAAATGGCTTCCTTTTGCCAAACTTCAAGCCCCACAATTTCAAAATCTAAAAAAAAAACAAAAAAAAATCTTAAAAGCTTAGAAGAAAAACAATTAAAAAAGAAGCAAAGCATATAGTGCTCCTCCCACACCATATCATTTACTAAGATAAATACCATCATCTGTATTTCTTCTTAATCACCTTCATATTTACTAGTCTACAGATGACACTTGTTTTTATCTCACCCAACGTGGGGTAATTACAAGATCCTTACAAATGGTCTTTCGACCTCATCAAAAGCAAGACGATTATAAGATCCCTATGGATGCACTTGTTTTAATCTCATCTAAGGTAGGTCAATTTCAAGATCCCTACAGATTACACTTGTTTCAAATCCCATCCAAGATAGAGTGATTGCAAGATCCTTGCGAATCATGCTTAACTTTCAAACTCATCTCATGTTTTGGTAAAGGGTCCCTATATTTGAACCAATGTTACTTGATTGCGATTTTCATAATTGTGGCTTTATGGTCAAAATAGGCATCTCTTTCTTTGGCCAACACCTTCAGAAGAAGGCACAAGTTAAAGAGGAGCAATTTTTTATGTTTATTTTTTACTAGCCTCTATTCTGGTTAAGGATTTCGAGCCTTTTCCTTTTTTAAAAGAAAAGAAAAGAAAATTTGGGGTCTAACTTTTGTTTTTTGTTTTTTTTTGTTTTTCTCTAGCTTTAAGGACTTAAATTTAGGCTTATCTTTTTTTTTTTTTTTCAGAGGCATTTTGGGGCTAGGTTTAAACTTGAAAATGTCTAAAAACACCCTTAAGGGCAAGGGAGGAAATTCCCCTTACCCCTAGAGGCACTCTTGGAAACATTAGTTTGACAAGCTCCAACCCTTGATTTTCCTTATAAATAATAAAGGAGGGAAGACAATGACACACACATTTTGGTGAGAAGAATGTATACTAGGGAAGAGGAAAAAGAGGAGCCTTATGTTAAGGCTAGCTTGAGAAAGAGAGAAGAAAGAAAAAAGAGGGAACACATGTGAAGAGGAAGAGGCACCTCTCTTGCTCCACGGGAATTTGAAATGTGTTTCACTCCTTTCAAAATGAACAACTGAGCTCTTCTTATCTCTAAAGACTCCTCAAAGATTCATGTCCTACCGGAACTAAGAACGTCAAGTCTATGGAATCAAGAGGCCCATTATCCAAATTTCAGTGGATCGACGTATTAGTTTCTTTCTCAAATTTTTATTACAATTAAACCATTGGGGCAAGGTAATTTTATCACACACATTCTCTTAAGATGCATGATTATATGAATAGTATGCCTTATTTCATCTTGCAAGTGTGAATATTTTATTTTCATTCATTAACATGTATATTGTTTGGGCTTGAGTCTTGCTTTTTAATTTAGTCTAGTTCTTCTTTGGTATATCCTTTAATTTGAAGCAATGATGGGTGAAGTTCATGCCAAAAAGGCTCGAAGAACTAGAAATAGAATAGGGAGAAAGAGAGAGAAAGAGCAAGGGAGAGAAGAGAAAGAATGAGAAAGCGAAAGAGAAGAGGTCATGCTAGTAGGTCTATGCTTGGCTTAGCCAACGATGTTATAGTCTAAAAACATGAGGCAAAACATAGAAGAAGGAGGTAGAACAAATTACCATTGGCAGCCATGGCTGAAGCTATTAGAGGCATGCAATCTTTGGTGTTTTGTAGGTTCTCTGTTGGATATGGCTAGGGAACACTAGAGTGGTCGTTTAGCTTAATGCTGGTTGGCATAACACTTGAAGAAGGAAGGGTTGCACGAGGCAAGTGAGGTGTCATTGCTACAATGGCTAGTGGCAAGGTAGAGTCTATGAAACCCTTGTTAGGAGAGAGGCACACAATTCACGTGCATGCATTTTATGAAAACTACAATTCGATTGATCGATTCATGTGACTGGTTGACCAACCTGTATTTAATTTATTTATTTATTTATTTATTTATTTTTGTTTTCAATTTTTTTTTCTTTGGTTTATTTTGTTTTCTTTTATTATTTATATTGTTGAATTAGAAATTCAGTACAAAAAAGTTAGGATCAGAGATATTCCCATCCTTTTTTTTTTTTTTTACATATCATTTTTGCATATATTATCATTATTATTATCGTATTTATTACATTATTTTTTTTTGTATTCTTACTAAGACCATTAATAATATTAATTATAATTCTTATTATCACCATTACTAGGACTATTATTATTATTATTATTATTATTATTATTATTATTATTATTATTATTATTATTATTATTATTATTATTATTAAAATTCAAGCCTTTACTTTTATATACCACCTTTCCCCTTTCACCAAGCTAATGACATTTCCCTAACACAAATTTGCATATTACTACTACTATTATTATCATTATTACTCCTATTATTATTATTATTATTATTATTATTATTATTATTATTATTATTATTATTATTATTATTATTATTATTATTATTATTATTATCAACATGCACTAACATAATTACTATTACTATTATTATTACTACTATTATCATTCCTAATCATATTTACTCCTACTATTATTAGGGAATATTAGTGTTACTATTTATTACATTTCTTTTACTACTATTGATCAACATTGTATTAACACTCTAAATCTATCATTATTATCTGAAGATCTAGTTTTTTTTTTTTTTTAAGTAAAAAATGTAAGTAATTCCCAGGCTCTACTCCTATATATCCCTTTCCCCTTTCATTGATCTAACAAAATTTCCCTAATTGGAATTTGCATAGTTGACTTGGATTCCCTCTATAAATTAGATTTGATTTCAAAATCCCAATTCAAATGTTAAACGATATTTTTGTGAATATGATTTTAAATTTATCTTTGCCACAACCTCACTTTTTTCATTTTTTATTCAAAGCCAAACCCCATAGATTTTTTAAAATATAATAGTTCATTTTTCTCGTAGACACTCTTTTCAAATTACTGCCGTAATTTATATCAAGGTAGGAGTTAACCCTTCCATCCTAAATCACACCATTGATTGATGTTGGTTTGAGTGACCAAGGGATATAAAACTCCATTTTCAAATGATTTCCATTTTAAGCCTTTGAGCTACAAGGAAGGTCTTCGAACTACCCTCTTCCATCTTGAAGTCACATTATACATGATGTTAGGTTTGGGTGTACAAGGGGGATATTTCATCCATATCCTTCCATTTATATATTCACTCCCAAATAAAATGTCGATTTTATCTTACCTTAATCACAAAATTTTTTGTTTTTCTAAACTCAATTTCTAAAGACGTTTCAAAATTAAAGGTTGTCCTACCTTATGAGGATTTTGAGGTCTCTTTCATTCAAGTCATTTACTTTCAAAAATAATAAAATATTCCCAAAGATAATAGTTGACCTTTTCTATCCTATGTCAGATCATTGATTTTTGCTAATTTAGGCAATCAAGGGAGACAAACTCGTCCAAATTTGACTAATTTCCATCTTAAGCCTTTAGGCTAACAAGGAAGGTCTTTGACATCTTTCTTTTGTCCTAAAACCACATCATACTTTACGTTAGGTTTAGGTGCACAAAAGATACATTCCATTAATTTACCCCCTTCCATTTCTAGGTTTTAGGGCATAGGACAAACATTTAACCATCAATATCAACCATTCCCAAAATGGATGTTGTGACGTGCCTAATACCTTCCCTATGCATAAACAGACTCCTGAACTAATCTCTATACATAGATCATTGGATTTATATCCAAAGAACATTAGGGTTTCCTTGCTTTATCCTTTCCTTAAAAGGTTAGGTGACAACTCTATCTTTATCCCTCCAATCCATCCTCGCCACATCACACATTCAGTAAAATCTAGTTTTGACACTTTCCTAGTACTTCTCCCAATTTGTACTATTATTTCAACATTTGTTTTGTAGTCATCATACTCACTTCATTGAACTTTGATTTAGAAACCGATTCATTGTCTACTCCAATCATAAGAGACATTATTTATATCATATTAGGACTTTAAGTTTCAACTCCAATATATGGCACAATTTCACACTTGATAGTACTGTTGACCTTATTGGTTATGCCCGATTTTGATTATGACAAATACTCATTGTATCTAATGAGTGTTTGAGTTTTTGTGCAGGAACTAAGACTGTTAAGATCAAGATATGCACAAAGCAAGCAAAGATTGAAAACCCAATTACGTTGTGTTGTAGTATGTAATTCATTTGAGTAATTGGTCTGTAATATTAATTAGGGCTATCTGGTTTGAAATAACCTCACACACATCACATATATGATAATACGTAAGCTCAAACAAACCATGAATGCAAAATGACCTAAGTGTTACCTTAGGGTTTTCCTTTCGGTCGACCGACACCAGACTTTTTCAGTGTCTTCAAATTAGACCTCAAGTGACCTTAGGACACACACATTTACACATATGTTTGTTAGGCACTTGAATAGGGCTTGTTTGTTTTGAAACGGGACCGAAATGCACACATGGTGCACTTTTGGTCGACCAATTAAGTCAGTTCATTTTGGCTTTGTCGACTGAAACCTCCCTGGGTCAAAGTTTGACCATCTGGTCGACCGAACTAGGTAGTTCAAAAGGCCTTGATCGACCGAAACCTCCCTGGGTCAAAAGTTTGACCACCTGGTCGGCCAAACCAGGTTGTTCAAAGATCCCTGGTCGACCGAAACCCTCCTTGGTCAACTTTTGACCATTTGGTCGACCGAGCACTTTTGTTCTCCAACTACCTGGTCGATCGGAGGGTCCTCGGGAGAATTCCTAGCAGTCTGGTCGACTGAACCAGCTAGTTCAAAATGGCCTGGTTGACCGAACCCCAGAAAATTAGGAAATCTTCTTCTCCTGGTCGACCGAGACCTTAGTTCAAAAGTCTCTTGGTCGACCGAACCATATGAGACTTGGTCGATTGAACCTATTCTGGTCGACCAGACCTCTCGGGTTGCCCTGATTTTTTTTTACTGCAGTTAATATTTTTAAATAGGGTTAAAATATTTTAAACATCATTAAACTTTCCTAAGAATACCCAATAGGTCCCCAACGGTCATATTTTCTTCCATGTCTATATATATGAGTTCATTTGAGAAAATTAAGCATGGATTAACTACTTTGATTACGGGAAATTCTTTGAAAACCTAAAAGCTCATACTACTCATTTTTTAGCCTCATTCACTCATGCTTATCGTTTAATAGTGTGTACATCATTTGTAAGTGGATTGAGTGTGTGTGTGGGAAGGTTTGCTCTCCTTGTTTTATTTTCTTGACTCAATTTTATTTAAGAGCAAAACCTAAGGATTCTTAGGGGACTTTGTTGATAAGTCTACCCTAAGAAGACTTTGTTGGATCTTCCAAGCTTGCACCTTCATTGCAATATCCTGAGAAGATCTTATAGTATTTTGTTTGCAAAATCTTTTCAAAATCATTTTCAAATATCTAGTGTGCTTTATATTGATAAAATATTTGAAGAGATATTTGTTTATGAGATAGTGGTCTTTGATGCAATATTCTTTCACTCATATATTATTTTCTGAATACAAAGATTACGCATTTTTTGCAAACCGAGCATATACTTCATTTGATCCTCACATGATTACACATCTTTTGCAAAACGAGCATATACTTCATTTGATCCTCACATGCTTGAAATATCCTGCTGATTGAAATACTTGAGACTAGACATCTTTGTGTGAACTTATTTATTGAACATATCTTGTGATACAAAGACTGTTTGTTTGTCAATCTCATGTACGCGTTACACTGATAGAAAATACCTTTGAGAGTTGAACCATTTAGACCACATTGAGCTTACATATTGAATCATATTGTGGTGTATGTTATTGCGCGCATTTGGGTACATATCTAGTTTACACGAAAGCATAATCACTGTACCATCTAATTATATACACATTTGTTGTATATCCAGGCACGGGCCTGAAGAGGGAGACTAGCCCTGGAATAGTCCCGGATTGGCTTAGACCCGGTTAGGAAAGCTAGGTGCATTGTCCTGTTAAGGCGTGTAGGTTAAGGTCAGCTCCGCTAATTGACCTAGTTAAGGTTAAGGTCAGCCCTGTGTTAATTTGACTTGCTGTAAACAGTGCTACTCCACCCTTAAGTAAGCTAGTAGTGGAATCCTCAGGCTTGCGAGCTAGAGGCGGGGACGTAGGCATAGTTGGCTGAACCCCGATAACATATCGTGTGTTTGTTTATATTTCTGCAGTTTATACTTACCACACATGTATGTTATGGGTGAATGATGTGTATGACTTAATTTCCACATTATACTTATCTACGCATTTGGAAATTGTATAGACTAACCCTAGGTTGTGTATTTACCGTTGTTGGATAAATTAACCTAGTTGAAAAAGTTTTTAAATTCCAATTCACCTCCCCCCCCCCCTCTCTCGGGAATACACCAATTCTAACAAGTACCAATGCATTCTTCTCATTTAATGGTGATAAGATGATCTATTGACACACATCTCAACTTCTAAAGAAGGGATGAGAGTACTACCTCAACTTTATGAATCCAATGTCTTCCTAACTACATGTTGAATATGGGGATGATCTCTAACACTTGAAATAGTACCTTAAATGTATAAGGTCGAATTTCAATGTTAAGATCAATTTCTCCCACTATCTCTCTCATAGTTTTATTAAAGGCTCTAGCTATTAAATTTTTGTTCTTTATGGCTAATTTATCGACTCACATATTTACTAATGTTGAGTATAGGTATATATTTTATGCTAACCCATTATTTACCAATGTTATTGGTATGATATTTTTACCACAGTTCACATCAATGTGGAGAGGACTTATATGGCTTTTTCTTTCTTTAAGTATCTCATCATCCGTGTATGCAATGTATTGATTGATAGGATGATATCAACCAACTCTTCAATTTTTTTCAGTGGTACACTGTGTAGTACGTGAGCATCTTTTCATAATTTTATTAAAGCATTTATGTGAATTTTAAAGGATGTGGGAAAATTGAGAATGAAAATCTTTGATTGTGTCTTGTTCAATTGTTCCCTGGTGTTGTAATCATTGATTTGAAGCCCTTGAATGAATTTGACCACTTCATCATCATTGACTTTTTATACCTTTTCTTATTATGGCTTCTTTTGTTTTTTTTTTTCAAAAATTTCATATTTTCCTTTCCTTCTTTGTTCAAGTTCTTCTAGAGTATAGCATCTTTTGCTCCTGCTCATGCCTCCAACTTTTGATAAGTTGGCCATATTTGTTTCCTTATCTGAATTTACTATCTCGGCCTTATACTTCCACAACACAACTTGGTTTGACGTATATGGAAATGGTGAAGGTTGTTTAATGGTTATAGAATCCACATTGATTGGGGATGGTGCTTGATATTGAATGTGTACTAAAGTATAAGTTATGGTGATAGATGGTGTGGTGTTTTGAACTTCACAAATTTCAAAAGCATTGATGGCATTATTGTGATAAGGTAATGGATTGGTTTTGATTTTGGGATTAGTAATATCTCCCACTGGCTAAAACTTTAAGATGTTTGCATCAATCAAGTATTTTACTGAATGCTTAAGTGCTAGGCAAACATCTATGGCATGACCAAGTGCATTCATATGGTTTTCATATAATACATTTACGTTATGGAATCTAGAGTTTTGTGCCAATTTCATTAGCATATGGATGGTCTTCCCTTATGACACTAGTTGGTGATAAAGGTCAATTAAATATATCGATAAAGTGGTGAATTCTATTATGGGCCAAGCATTGGCATTATTCTAGTTAGAGTTGAAGTTTGGTGAATTTGAAGTGCTGGTGGGTTAAGTGGTGACTATTTAGGTTGTTTAGGTGCAGATAGTTTGGGTAGTTTGATTCTATGCTTTTCTTTGATATACTCCATTGACTTCTCCATCTTCCTTCTTCTCTTTCTTTATAAATATTTTCTTTGTAATGACTTGTTTAGCTATTTTCAGTGTTATGTAGTTAGTTTGCATGACTTCGATACACTTGCAATGTTTTTTTTTCCAATTGTGACCATAGTGGCAAAGTTAGATAAGCTTTTAGGAGTTAGCTTATCATAGTACATACACTTCTCACCATATCCATGTCGGATAATGGTGTATTTACTTGTGTTGCAACCTCTCTCCACCTTTTTGTATAGTCCTTGAAAGTCTGAAAAAAAGAATATTCTCAATATTTTATAGATTAATAGTGTCAATTGCAACATCAGCATTAAACTAGTATTGCTTTATGAATCGACTTTCCAAATCTCCCCATTTCTAGACCCTTTTTTTTGTTCAATGAGGCGTACCATCTCAAAGTAGGTTAGGTCATACTCTCATGCAAGACATGCATGAGTAACTTCTGATTCTTTGCATATGGTGTCATATTTCTTACATACATTCGCAAATGTATCATTGGACAACTTGTGCCATTATATTTATCAAAGACATTGACTTTGAATTATTCTAATAGTACCACATTAGTAAAGGGACATAAACCCTTAAAATCTCTAATTCCTCCATTTTGAATTCACTGATTTGATCTTAGTTGTTCTTTAATATAATCCATATAGTCCTTATCTCCTTCTAATTTGTTCTCCCCTACCTTTGCTTTAGATAGCTTTGCTGATTCAATTATAGTTCCCTACCTAGTTATGTGGATAAAATTTGGTTTTTGTGGAACTACTTAAGTAGGTTAAGTTTCATTAATAAAAGGTGTCTTTCCTTTGATCAGCTAGACTAGGTCTGCTACAAATTTTTCCAAAGCTTCAATTCTTTTGTACAGTGGAGACTCTTCAGGTTGAATTGCATCTAGTTTTTCCATGCTTTATGACCGAGCTCTTGTAATGATGGGGTCATGGGTTACTTATAATTTTTATTTCTTTATGGAATTTTAATAGACCTTGTAAATATATGACATAATTTAGGAAAATTCAAAAAACAAAAAAAAAATTAATGCGAAAGGAACAGAACACATAAAGTTGAATTGCATTTGGATATAACATGTTATAGGATTACTTCTTTTTTTTTTTTTTTTGGTGAGAAAAATATTCCAATCTTTATTCCACTATAAATTTTAGAGCACGATCATTTATTTGAGGGGAGGGATTTGGCTATTTCCTCCTCATATGCATCATTAGCCCTTTTGAAGTCAGCTAACACTTGTGTTAATACATCATACACTTTCGAAGACTTTGCTGGAATCATCCTATCCAATGTTCTCTTGACCAATGGGTAGAGCTCCTAGACTAACTTGGTGGCTCCCTATTGTATAGGATCTAAGGCATGGAGTCTCTCCTACATAGCATGGTAGACAATGATAACTATATGAAGTTTATGCCATGTGTTGACCTTATAGGTCAATCCCAATTTTGATAACGAAAAATACTCTTGCTATTTGATGACTTTCGATTTTGTGTGCACGTATATAATTAGTAAATCAACTAATGGCACATAAAAACTCAAAGTCTAAAGACCCTAAAAACTTATTTCATGTTGTAATTCATTTTAATTCAATGAGGGTCGGTAATAGTAATTAGGAGAAACGGTCTATAATAATCTCTGCATGTCATGCATGTAGGTTTTGCAAGCTCAAAATGATCGTAGAATGACCATAGGGTCCGAATGACCTTAGGGCACCCTTCGGTCGATTGACGCTAGATTTTTAGGACTATCTCAAAACGGCCTATGTAAGACCCTAGTATGATTCTAGGTCCCAACACTCATGCACATATATCATAAAAACTTGAGGAGTGTTAAAAATGTATTTAATTGAATCAAATTAGGGAGTTTGAGAGAGCTCAGGTGACTAAACCCCAGAGGTTCAAAACTCCTCGGGCGCCCAAACTGTTGAGAAGTCAACAGTTGACTTAGCTCTCGGGCGACCGAACTATTTTTGTACACATCTTCCACGGGTGCCCGAACCCTTTGAAAGGGACACTCCACCAACTCGAGCGACCAAACCTTTTAGTTCAAAATAAGACCTGGGCGACCGAACACAAGAGTTCGAGGGACCGAATCTATGACCGGGCACCCGAAGTCATGAACAAAGGCTACTAACTTTGATTCGGGCTGCCGAAGCACGACACGGGTGACCGAACTTATTTAAAGACCTTTTTGATCTGTGTTTATTTGGGTGATGAACTAAGGTTTAGCCAACCGAACGTCGGTGGGCTAAAATTATTTTAACCATGGTAAAATGGGGTTAAGTTGGGTTAAATGTGCTTAAACAATTTTGAACTTTTGTAAGAATACCCAACTAATCCCAAACGGTTATAATTTTACCCTAGCCTATAAATATAGGTTCATTTGTGTGGATTAAGGTGAGATTAAGAAAAATCATTAGAAAAAATTCTCTCAAACCCAAAATCCCATTTTTCATATAATACTTCCAAGCACACTCATACCTTCATCCCATTGATTATTTTTTAGCTTTGTGAGAGTTCTTTCTTGGGATATTAATTAGTGGAGGTTGCTAATACTCCCATTGTTCTTGTTTGATTGATTAATTTATTTTTGGAGAGTTAGCAAAGTTTATCCCACATATTTGAATATAATAAATCTTGTGTTGGGGTAAACTAGCAAGCTTAGGATATTTGCATTGTTATTGCAAGTGTCCCATAGCTTTGATTTTGGTGTGCAAAATATTTTTCTACAAGCTAAAATATTTTCAAACTACTCTTGTGCTCATTACATTGAAGGAAAATATTTTGGGCTAGTTTGAATACTTGATTAACATCTTTGAAACCCTGATTTTCTATTGAGATTTAATTTAACTTGTTTCGAAGATACAACTTGTTTAGAACACTCTTGAACATATTAGCAATCATATCTTGTTGAGTGTTGCTTGCACAAAAATACACATTACCGAACTTACATTTACTTACATTGTTGATGTGTATGTGATTGCGCGTATTAGGTACATATCTACTTTGCAAGAAAGCATAATCATTGTACCAATTGATTGTAATACTGTTGTATTCTAAGCATGGCATGAGGGGGTTTGATATAGGCCGGAAGGATCAGGTTGGGGTCAACCCTGTGAATTTGACCTAGGGTCTTCTCCGCCCCACAAGGAGAGTTTGTAAAGGTTGAGGTCAACCTTGTGCTAATTGATCTGGTTGTAATTGGTGCCTCTCCACTCGTTAAGTGAGCATTAGTGGAATCATTGTGCTGGTGTAGCCAAGGCGGGGACATAGGCACAGTTGGTTAAACCCCGATAACATTTCTTGTGCGTGTTTTTAATTTCTGCGTTTTAAATTCCAGCACATGAATGTTTATATTTTACTATTGTGAATGATTGGGTTTATAATTGCATAGATAGATCTTAGGTTCAGTAATACAGCTGTTAAACTGATTGACCTAGGTAATAAATTTTAAATACCCAATTCACCCCCCCTCTTTGGAATACAGCAAAGCTATCACCATGTTTTTTTTTTTTCTTTTTTTTTTTCATGCCAAAAACTTAAGTAGTTGTTTTTCCTTGTACAGGATAATCCACTCCAACTCTTGCATGGGAATTTGTTTAGCCACTATCTCCTCACTTTGTCCATGTATGTTGGCCTTTGTTTCAAAAATTTTGTTCCCCAAGTTATTTTTCAAGTGTAGTATTCAATGAATTTTCTTTCCGAGTCTTCCACCCTGGATGCTTTCTCCATTAGTTTAACTTTTTCTACTTCATATTTGTTCTTCAACCTATTTAGCTCCTAGTTTTCTTCAATTAACTCACCTACCTCAGCTTGAAGCTTCCCATTGGTTGTCTAGTATTTCATCTTCTTTGTTGTGAAAAATTCCCAATCTTTTTTTTTTTTTTATTCCTTTTGCTAATGCCTCTAGCTTGAACACTCAACCTTGGAGAACTCCTTCTTCTTTGGCTTCCCTACTATTTTGTCATGTGGGATAACCCAATGAGGTATAGATGGTGGTTCGATCCTTCTATAGAACTTAGCCAAGCCCTTTTTGCTTGCTCAATGAAGAGGATGGTGGTGTCCTCTCCTAGTATCAGCAATAAAATTAGTGAAGTCCAATAGTCTTGAGGTACAAATTGGAAGTGCTCGAGTTGACGTAGAGCCAAAATAGGTGCATAGCTAGCACTCTAAACAATGGTACCTAAGACAAGTCTCCACATTGAAGTAGCATGGATAGGATGGAGCTTGTCCTTGTGTTTCATCTCTACAAAGACCATAGCAGCTCCATGATCAATAAATTGAGCAACTAAAGGCAACAAAACAAACCTGTAAACTGAAAAAGCTTGTAGTTAGAGTCTAAACTCTACATATGAATCATCTAAGTGATCTTGTATGATCTTTTAAATGTCATTCCAATTCCACCATTTGGTTTTACCTTTCTTTGATGTCTTTCCTTCTAATTCCATAGCCTTACCTTCCATAGTAAGTGTCAAAACATGAACCAGGTTGGTGTTTGAATCAAATAAGATGACCTTGTCATTTCCAAACTTGGGAACTTGGAACAATTCTTTATACAACTTGAAAGTGATGGTGTAGTCCCAAGAGGGGTGTGAAATGGGTATTTTAAAATCTTAACGTGCGAAAGCTTAATTTATTTTAACACTTATTTATCACGTTCCCTTTAAATAATCATAACCAACACAAGAGTCTAACCAGAGAATGGCAATACCAATGAACAATCCTAAATATATATAATCAGAACACAAAGCTTATTTTAATTCCAACAGATTAATATAGTTGAATAGATATTTAAACCATACAAATATTAACCTTTGTGTTTAACCAATGAATATGTCAATAAACAATATCAACAATTTCAGCCAAGCAAATATCCTTCTTGTATTTAAATAATTATTAAACTAAAATAAAATTATCTCAACCGACTTAAAATCAATTCAGAATTGCAAGTTCAACAACATTTGATTCACAATGGAAAGTTAATTTATTCACAATATTCACAAGTCTATCTAAGCATTCACAATATCCTCAACTGAATCTCGGCATCCAACAATTCCCAACTAAATTTTAAATCATTCACAGTAGATAACAAACAATATAAAAAGTAAAAAGATTAGGAAAGAGAAAAACCCCTAGATTTTTTACAAGGTTTGGCGCCCTACCTACGTCCTTGCCTCAACCAACCCATTGTAAGGATTTCCTTAACCCACATTGTTAACTAGTTGAAGTAAGCCTCTCTCTGTTCAAGGTGGAGACGTCTCTCTAACGAGAACAACCCTCTCGCTAGGCAATGATTCTATCCCCAAACCGTCAAGTTACAATACAAGTAACAACATATTTTCGTACAATATAAACTCTCTTGAAAGAGCGGATTTGTATGTGTTAAAAGAACTAGAATACTCTTAAAATAAATTTGATATGAAGCTCAAGAGATTTCTAACTTTTCTATATGGAAAAAATATGAACTTGAAGTGTAAAAACCAGAAAAACGTTTAAGAAGAAGAGAATGGCGCACAACCGCTTGAGAAGGATAAAATCAATGTGCTTTTATGCTCTTTTGTTGCCCTAACACTTTTAGACTTAGCCTTTTATAGCTAGGTTTGAACTATGGTCGTTTGGGCATGTTTTGGTAACATTATCTTTAATAAAACAGAAAGATTTTAGGTCGTTCGCGAGACTTATTGCGCGCTTTAGTCGCTTTACCTCGGAGCTCAATCACTTGAACTCTTTAAAAATAACACATAAGAAATTCAGTAGTAGGTTAGTCACCTAACCATGATGATTTAGTCGTCTGATCCTATTCAGTCGACTAAACTAGGAGTTTAGTCGCCTGGAATATTGGGAAATTTTAGTTTCAAACACCCTTAAGTATTTTGGGCATAAAGTTCACTAGAAAACTCCAAATAAGACAATATCGGTATCAAAAGAAAGCTAAAAAAAAAATCCCACAACTTTTATGTTAAACAATTTTGAGGATGAGAGGTTATAGACTAAGAAATGTGCTCATCAATGCGGCAGCAGAAAAAATAAGGGGATTTTGAGAATCTTGTTTTGGAATTTTTCATTCCAAAAAATGATTCAAGCCTTTTAAAATAACATTTAGAATTTGTAAAAATAGTTTCCAAGATTTGAAAAAGATCTCTAAGTTCAATCATTAATTTAAGAGCTTCAGTTAGAATAACATTCCCAATATGCATCAATTAGCAGAACCATTCATATGATCATAATAAGTCGCATATATATTAAAAATTGACGTCATACATGATTAAACATAATGTTTTCAAAACAAAATATATTCATAAGTTCTCCCCGTAAACTTAAGTTATCTTTCAATCTAGTCTTCATTGGCTGCATCTTCTCATTAGCATTAAGTTCTCATTATTTTTTGCATATGAATGGCCAAACTTCAAATGGCTTTCCAAATTAGCTATTAGTGCATAGGTTTCTTTGAATTCAATGCTTTCATCTTAATTGAAACCTTGCGCAATCCAACATTGGTTGGTTACGGCCAACAATGCCATTTTCATATTCATTTAGTTCCAATACTTATGTCATCAATAGGTTTAGGAATTAATCTCCAAGATTGTCTTAACACATTTCAACTTTGATTTGCACAAAACAAATTTTTTGGGTTCCAATGGCAAAATAATTATTTGTGTTTTAGAGTGAAGACCTAGTACTTGCCCTATATAGAGCTTTACCAAGTGTTTGATAAAAAGTTGAGAGATGAATGGGGAGTATGGACTTTTATATAAAAAAAAAAAAAAAAAGCCTAATATCTTCATGCTTGTGGATTAAGCATGGTAAGCATGTTCTAATCATTTAGGCAATGCACCCTTAGGAGTGTCTGAATTTTTCTTGATCAATGCTCTTGTATTTAACAATGACTAAGGAATCAACTGTATGTTGTGAGTGTTCAAAACCAATTGCATTGCACTAGCACATCATGGCTAAGTGTGGGTTTCTTAGATAAGCATGATTGTTCATTTAGAGAACCCATTAATGTCTTGAGACGATGATATGATGAATATCCAGTTTATTCAATATTTGACACGCTTAAGTACTAATTTTTCATTTTGAATGTCTTTCAATTTTGATTAATCATTTAGCTTTCAGGATGAGTTTAGGATTTGATGGTATACACTACTAAAGTTGTTATGATTTACTCCCCTAAAACTCTATTATGTGCAATGGACAATATGTGCTATGCTTTAGATATTCAACCTTAAGCATGCATAAATTATTTATAATTATTCAACTTAGGTAAACACCTTTGTCCATAGGAAGTGGATTTTCTAGGGCATGGTATCTCATCCCTTGAGCTATAGCCAATATTTTTAATGTGTTTTCCAATCAACATAGTTAAGAGGATGTATTAGATTTTTCGTTTGAATTCCTCATATTGAATTAACTCTCTAAGGTCTATGCTATAGTAGACACATCTTCTAGGATTTGACATTTTAAGCATTCTCCACTATCAAAGCATTGTTATAGTCATTACTAAATCTCTTCATATATTAGAATTGACCAACACAAACTCTATATACACTAACCTTCGGAGTGGGGGAGAAGGAAATAAGCGGAATAACAAAAACTAAATGAGACAGGATGGAGAAGAGAGAAATAAATGAGTAGGAAGAGAGGAAATAAGGTGAGGAAGAGGAGGGGAGGGAAGAAAAGGGAGACGAGGAAAGATAGAGGAGATGGGGGAGAAAAAAATTTAGAAAAAAAAAGGAGAGGAAGGAGCAAAGGAGGGAGGAGAGGGAGAAAGAGATATAAAGGAAGGAAACCAAAAAAGACGCCCATGAGGAAGGGGGTGAAGAAGGGTTCGCAAAAGCGACGGAGGGAGGGGAAAAATGACAGGGGATTAGGAAAAGGAAGAAAGAGAAGAAATAACAGAGAAGGGGAGGAAAGGGGATAGAAAAAAAATGGGGCCGAAATGAAGGAAGAAAAATGGTAGGAGATTAAAAAGAGAAAAGTAAAAAAGGGAGAAAAGAATGAGAAATGAGAATGGAGGAAAACGGGAGAATAGAGAAAGAGAGACGAGAGGAAGAAAGGAAAACTGGGAGAGAAGTAATCAAGGAAAAGATACGGTGAAAAAGAGAAAGAACTAAAGGATCAGGGTAAGAAAGAAAGGTGTAAAGACATGAGGAGGAAAGGCGAAGGATAGGAGAAAGGAAGAGAAAGAAAAAGAAGAAGAATGAGAACACTGGGAACAAGGGGAAGGGAAAGAAGGGAAAGCCAGAGAGCGGAAAAACCAGAGAGTGAAAAGGAAGAAGAAGGATTCATAAAAGGGAGAAAGGGTGAAGAATGGAGGAGGAAGAAAGAAGGAGAGAGAGAGGGGAAGGGATAGAGGAGAGGAAGAGGAGGAAACGAAACAGATCATGAAAAAGAGATTAGGGAGAGAGACGAGAGGATAGGTACGAAAGGAAAAAGGGAAGAGGGATAATAAAAGAAGAGCAGGAAGAAGACAAAAAGGGAATGAAACCTAAAAGAAAAGAGAAAAAGAACAAAGGAAACTAGAGCGAAGGGCGGAGAGGAAAAGGGAGAAAAAGAATAATTGAACCTTCTTAATTTCTAAAGAGATAACTAATCCTAAGATCTAAGGAAGAGCTATTTTAAATATTATGTAGTTCTTCTTAGTACCTATTCTCCCTTGGGTCTTAAAGGTTTAGTACTAGATGATTCATTGATTCTCCAAACCTATTTGGTTTTCACTCCTTCTCTTAAGTGGGCAATCAAATTTAATGTGGCCCTTCTTTTTACATAAGAAGCACATAGTTGAGCATAAGAATTTGACGAATGCTAGCATAGAATTTTGATTCCTTTACAAAGTATCCCATATGAGATTTTATTTTTCTTGTTCTCTTTGCCATTGAGTCCTATGCCTTCTTTGTCTAAAGTCATCTTTTGTGAACATATCAACTTGTCAAGGTTCTCTTTACCACTTGTAAATTTATGGATGATCTTAGCATAGTCTTTGACCTTATTTTCTAAGCTTGTTATTCTCATATCCTTCTCATTTTCAATGGTTGTTTTGGATCTTAGGTCTTCTAGCTTTTTTGTCACTTTTTTAGTCTTCTTCTCTAACCTCTTAATTTTTAGGCCTTTTTCCTTTTCAATAATAGTTTGAGATTCTAATTCTTTAACTAAGGCTTCATTTTTATTTTTCAATGAAGTGCATCGTTTTGTCATTTTGACTAAAATCTTATGAATCTTAAATAATTCACTTTGGAGTTCTTCATAAGATGACTGCTTTCATAATCAAATTCATCACATGATTCGTCACAAGAGTTATCATGGGAATCATTACGTGAATCATTAAATGAGGTAGAAGGAGAGGCGTGTACCTTTTCATCAACTAATGCTATTAAGCAACAATTTGTCACTTCTTGATCACTTTAGTCCGAATCATCCCAAGTGATAGCCTTCTTCTCTTTGGTTCCTTCATATGTATTTTCTAGTTCTTCCTATATTTCTTTAGCACTTTGACAAGTCATTATCCCATTAAATTCATTAGTATCTAAGAAACAATATAATGCATTCATAGCACGAAAATTGATTTGCATTAAATCAATACCATTATCATTCATCTCATTTCTAGTTTGGGAATTTCATTATTATTAAAAATTTTCATTGGAACATAATTCCCTTGAACAATTACTCCCTGAGCTCTCCAATATATTATTTGGATAAAAACACTCATTCTTTGTTTCCACGATGTGTAATTTACACCACTAAACATTAGAGGCCTTGTGTATGATTGGCCCTCACAAAATGGGGACACACCTAGGTTTGCCAATTGACCTTTATGCAACTACTAGTTAAGATTTATTGCAACCTAGGCACTGATACCAAGTCAAAATGATGGTGCAGTCCCAAAAGGGGGGGTGAATTGGGTATTTTAAAATTTGAACGCATGGAAGCTTGATTTATTTTAACACTTATTTATCACATTCCCTTTAAATAGTCTTAATCAACACAAGATTCTAATCAGGGAATGACGATACTAATAAACAATCCTAAATATATATAATCAGAACACAAAGCTTATTTTAATTGTAGTAGATTAATATAGTTGAATAGATATTTAAACCATATAAATATTAACCTTTTTGTTTAACCAATGAATATGCCTATAAACAATCTCAACAATTTCAGCCAAGAAAATATCCTTCTTTTATTTGAACAATTATTCAACTTAAATAAAATTATCTTAGCCGATTTAAATCAATTAAGAATTGCAAGTTCAGCAGCATTTGATTCACAATAGAAAGTTAATTTGTTCACAATATTCACAAGTCTATCTAAGCATTCACAATATCCTCAAATCAAACTCAGCATCCAATGATTCCGAACTAAATTTTAAATCTTTCACATCAGATAATTAAGAATATAAAATTGTATAAAAGTAAATAGATTAGGGATGAGAAAAACTCAAATTTTTTACAAGGCTCGGTAGCCTACCTACGTCCTTGCCTCAAGCAACCACTATGAGGATTTCCTTTACCCACTTTGTTAACCAGGTGAAGTAAGCCTCTCTCCATTAAAGGGTGAGATGCCTCTCTAATGAGAACAACCCTCTCGTTAAGCAACAATTCTATCCCTAAATCGTCAAGTTACAATACAGGTAACAATAGATTTTTGTACAATAGAAACTCTCTTAAAAGAGTGGATTTGTACACGTTAAAAGCACTAGAATACTATGAAAATAAATTTGATGTGAAGCTCAAGAGATTTCTAGGTTTTCTGGATGGAAAAAATATAAACTTGAAGTGTAAAAAGTAGAAAAACGTTTAAGAAGAGGAGAACGGCGCACAGTCACTTAAGAAGGATAAAATCAATGTGTTTTGATGCTCTTTTAATTTGTTTCCCTAACACCTTTAGACTTAGCCTTTATAGCTAGGTTTGAAATATGATCATTTGGGCACGTTTTGGTAACATTATCTTTCAAAAAATGGAAAGATTTTAGGTCGTTTGCAAGACTTATCACGTGCTTTAGTCGCCCGACCTAGGAGGTCGGTCACTTGAACTCTTTAAAAATAACAAATAAGAAAGTTAGTAGCAAGTCAATCACCTGACCATGATGGTTTAGTCACGTGATCCTATTCACTCAACTGAACTAGGAGTTTAGTCGCCTAAATTGCTGGGAAATTTCACCATTGAACACTTATTGGTGCCAAACTGCAAGTGCATAGTATCGTAGTTTTATAATATAATGATGTGTAAAGTATCGTCCTCAGGGATTGATGTCTTAATTTTACCAAGTACTGAAATTATACAAACCTTGAATTTATTTAGAAAGAATAATAACTTTAAACTGTGAAATTAAAATAAGGCTACTTTAAATAAACTACTCAAGGGAAAATAAAACTGACTATTGCGAATCAAATTACTGAGGGTGAAAACTTCAAGGAAACCGACTTCACCTAGTTTCTCACTATGTTGTACTCATCTAGCTAATTTGATTTTATTTTCTCTGTTTGTTAGAAAATCACAAATTTTTCCAAAAGCCTCTTTCGATAGTCAATCAGAACCTATTCTTTTTTATTATTTAACATAAGAAAATGCAAATTAATAACGCAAGAACGCAATAAGACCGTCGATTTTGTTGACTCTATGTGAAACGACCTGCTAATAAAATAAAACCTTTTCCCTAGTTTTAAATTCAATCATTAACCTAAACAGCGGAAGACCAGTCATAAAAATAAACCCAAATGTAATACAATACCATAGTGTCAAATCATCCCACAATATACAAACATCTCTGTTCTCTTGAAACTACCCTTACTAATACTAAGGGTTTACAAAACATGCCACCCAAAAATAATACTCACTCTCAAAAAGGGCAGTACAATAGCCCCTCTACCTGCGACCCTACTTCGCTCACCTAACTAGTTCACTTGAAAAAAAATTCAACACTGGATGACCCAACGCTCAATACGACGAAACATGTTATTACTAGTGTGTGGCTACTGAGTTATATTTCTATATTTATAATCTGATTTAGAAACCATATCATGGATAACTGAAAATGTAAATGCTGGCATAAACAACATATATTAAAACTATATAAATTTACTTTTCATAATACTACTACTATTTGTGGAAATCTACTTATACTTATAATATCTGAGAAAATTTTCCTCGATGGCTGTATGTCATGATTTAACCCCTCATGACAGGGTTGTGCAGCCCAAAGGTGGGACCTATCCTGGCTGGCTTACCAGGGTATGTCAACTGAACTCCGACAGTCTGATCGACCTCCTCAATCCATATCTGATGGAGAGCCTATCCCGACGTGGGGACGATTGACCTTATACCACTTACTATCTGAGTAAAGTGGTTGCACCCTGAACTGAATATCTATATATCTACGGTACCGTGCTCTGCTGTCTGATCTATCAGGGTCTGGTACTATATAGGTAACTAATATCTGTACTATATTGTTTTTACTGTGGTTTCTAAAATAACCATAATCCTATAGAATTTATCTGAAATTATAAATAAACTGACTGAAAATCTGATTTCTGTATAACTGAACTATTGTCTAAATATCTGTATATTGGGGCATTATGGTACTGATAAACATGATATTCTAAAATTACTAAAAATACATATTTCTGAGTATATTGTACACTGAAAATTTCGTCATTCTATAAACATGCAAATATCATGGTATTTTTGTTAATAACTATAAACATGGTATTCACAAATTCTATAAATATAGTACTTTTTAGTTATCAACTCAAGTCACACAGATAAATATTAATATTATCAGGTTCTAGAAACTGTAAATATATATAATCTAAATAATAACTTGGTAAAAACATATAGGTGTTAGAATTGGTGTATTCCCAAGAGGGGGGGGTGAATTGGAATTTTCAAATTTATCACCTAGGTTAAATAAAATACTCGTATAAAACAACCTAGGGTTGGTCTATATAATTCCAAATGCGCAGATATAAAAGATATGTGGAAATTTAAGTTAAGCGCATCATTCACATAATAGCATACGTGTGCGGTAAATGTAAATAAACACACGATATGTTATCGAGGTTCGGCCAACAGTGCCTACGTCCCCGCCTCAAGCTCGCAAGCTAGAGGATTCCACTAATAGCTCACTTAAGGGTGGAGCGGCACCGTTTACAACCAGGTCAAATTAACACAGGGCTGACCTCAACCTTAACCAGGTCAATTAGCTAGGCTGACCTCAACCTACACGCCTTAACAGGACGACGCACCTAGCTTTCCTAACCGGGTCTAAGCCAATCCGAGACTATTCCAGGGCTAGTCTCCCTCTTCAGGCCCGTGCCTGGAAATACAACCAAAGTGTATTACAATCAAATGGTACAGTGATTGTGCTTTCGTGTAAAGCAGATATGTACCCGGATGCGCGCAATAACAAACACCACAGTATGATTCAATATGTAAGCTCAGTATGGTTTATGATGTCTACTCTCAAATAAATTTACTATCGTGTAATGCGTACGTGAGAGTGTCAATCAAGCAGTCTTTGTATCATAAGATATTCAGGCAAGATGTTCATATAAAGATACTAGCCAAACAAAATATATATGTATTACAATGAGTGGATTTTCTCAATCGTATTATGCTCTAGTAATGTATATGTTTGGTTTGCAAAAGATATCTAATCTTTGTATCCAGCAAACAATATGTAGGTCAATGAATATTGCAACAAAGATCAATATCACATAAACAAATATCTTTTCAAAGTTATATCAAGATAAATCCCACAAGATATTTGGAAATGTTTTGAAGAGATTTTGCAATCCAAAAACAAATACAAACTACACAAGATATTGCAATGAGTGTGCAATACTTGGAAGTTTAATATAAGTCTTCTTAGGAGAGACTTATTAACAAAGTCCCCTAAGAATACTTGGGTTGGCTCTCAATTAAAATCGTTACAAACAACTACCACACTTGGGAGAGCAACCCTAGAAAACAACAACACTTAAATCACACTTAAAAAGTATATTTGAGTGGAAGATCTGGTAAGAATAAGTATTGGAGACTCAATAAATTAGTATTATAAACTTTGGGATTTTCAGAGAATCTTTCTTAATTAGATATCCTAATCTCTTACTAATTTTCTCAAATGAACTTGTATATATAGGCAAGGGAGAAAATATGACCGTTAGGGACCTATTGGGTATTATTAGAAAAGTTTAATGATGTTTAAGGTATTTTAACCCTGTTTAAAAAATATTAACCACAGTAAAAATTAGACCAACCCAAGAGGTCCGGTCGACCAGGACTCAAGTGGCTTAGTCGACTAGGGGCATTTTGAACTGAGTGGCCGGTCGACCGGGCAAGGGCGATTTTCCAAAACTCCGAGGTTCGGTCGACCGGCCCTTTTTGAACTGCATGGCTCGGTCGACCAGACCGTTGGGAATCCTCCCAAGACCCTTCGGTCGACCAGGTAGTTGGAGTACAAATCTGGTCGGTCGACCGGGAGGTCAAACTGTTGACTCCCAGGTGGTTCGGTCGACCGAGGTCAAATGACCTATAAGGGCTCGGTCGACCGGGCCTGGGTCAAACAGTTGACCCGGACCGGTTTCGGTCGATCGGGCCAAATTGAATTGAATTGGCCGGTCGACCAAAAGTGCACCAAGTATGCATTTTGGTCCCGTATTGACCCAAACAATCCCTATTCAAGTGCCTAACAAATATATGTGAATATGTGTGTATCCTAAGGTCACTTGGGGTCCAATTTGAGAGCACCGAAAAAATTCGGTGTCGGTCGACCGAAGGGCACTCTAAGGTCTTTCTACGGTCCTTTCTCATTCATGGTTCGGTTTGAGCTTACGTAGTAAATCATACATGTGATGTGCGTGAGCTTATTACAAACCGAATGCCCTAATTACTATTACAGACCAATATAAGTATATTATAAAGAATATGATTTGGTCTTCAAGCTTTTCTTGCTTTGTGCACATCTTGATCTTATCATTCTTGATTCCTACACAAAACCTCAAACGTTCATTAGATACAATGATTTTGTCAATCAAACCAGGCGTGTACCAATAAGGTCACAATCTCTCCTTTTGAAATGATGACAAATCCGATAGGTAAAAATAAGTGTTCCTAAGAGACTGACGCCTCGCCCCTCACATATCCTCTAATGTATTGAAGAACCCTTATTTTTGGTTTTGCCTTGTTCATCTCCCCCTTTTGGACAGCAAAAGGGTCACGGAATAAAGTCCTAGCTATGGTGTTTAAATTACATTTATACAGGGATTTTTGGAAAAATTTTGAAAAATTTTGGCAGAGTGCCGTTTGTAATAGCACTTTCCAAAGATTCCTGATAAGTCTGACCTTTGGAGTTTAAAGTTCCTACACAATTTACCACAACTACTCAAACAGTTCGTATGGTCCAATACAGCAAGTGAAAATTAATATGAACATGAATATTGGACAAGTTATGAAAATTAATAAAAGTATAAGGTGTGCACTAATTCATAATCTTGGTGATAATAGGTTCAAATGAATAGCAAAACCTGATTAAACAGAAATATACACAAACCATTTAACAATGAAACATATCATAAGACCCTGGAAGATTTGAGGTTAAGGACCACATGGCCTATGATACTAAAAAAGAAGGTGTGAGCATAAAGAAAGTCTAACTAGTTCACATGCATTGTCACAAGTACAAGGAACCAGTTATACAGTTATATAATGCAACACACTTAAAAATATTTTCCATGACATAAGATTTTCAATACATAGAAGGCACAGTTATGAAGCATTGTAAGCAACATTAGCAAGAAATACAATATATCCAAAATGAGTTCAATTCTTGCTTTCAAGATAGATGTATATATATTCCCTTTAGTATATGCAAAAGGTACTGAGACGTGCTGATGAAAAAGAGACTTCTATTTCAAGATAATCAAGCAATATTTTTCTGGGTTGTCAATATGCAATGCTAAATCATGACCAGAAAAATCATTAACCATAATGATCCAGAAATGTAAGATTCAACATGCATGGATCCTTGGCAAATCAAGTAACAGTGGCAACAAGAAAACAGGTTTCAATTCTATGATGAAGGCATTCCATTTTGAGCACAAGCCACAATTGATTAAAAATACATTCCAATCCCTAGCCTATTTTATGAGCCAAGACAAGATGGACATTTATTTTTAGATGTTCCCCCTAAAAGTAGCAAATTATGAAACATTACTTCCATGAATATATTACATGGCACACACAGTAATTGTTTTGATATTTGG